>NC_079152.1:65400128-65703159 GCF_947563725.1 Argiope bruennichi | reverse complement strand
TCTTATATTCACTAATGATTTGTTCACGTTTCTTTGAATTCCAACCATTAAGTACAATGCATGCGTAAAGCGAAGCAAAGCATACAAAATACTATTTTCTGATTAATAAATATCCTATTTAAAGAATCAAATTGAAACGTAAACCTTTTTATCCAGTAATGACTTTAATTATGTAAAATATATATCAATAAAAGTGGTGTGTGGTATTTATTCAGGTATTTGTCCAGATAACAAATTCAAATGTACAATTTCTTTTAATTTGTAAACTGAAGCTCTGTGTAATTGGATTTTAAAAAGTCTAAATTATTTTGGTTCCATAAAGTTATTTTTTAATATGTTATGATGATGGGCAGGGAAATTGAAACGATGACTTCGGTTTTACACTATACAGTTTAATTGCAAATATAAAATATAGTTGTAGAATTTTTTTTCATAGTTTAAATTCAAATTGTTCGGATTTTTTTTTCAATTGAAGTCTAATGAATTAAAATCTAAAGCTGGAAATTGGACGATTAGTCCGTAGTTTTTATTATTATTATTATATATATATTATATTATTATTATTATAAACTAGTACTATGACTGAATTTTCTTTTAGTGGAAAGAAGTTATTTTTGTGATTATTAATATTAGTCATGAAAAATAAATGCTTTGATATGTTTTAATTCCACCTCGTTAAGTAGGCTTCAACATAAAAGAATAGAGGGAAAAAATTCAAGATTTAATAAAAAACATATTAACCGACAAAATTCTATCCGAAAGCAATCCGGATAACACAATTTTAGCAAAAACAACTACTCAAAAAGAAAAGAAGGCCGTTTGTACTTATCCCAAAATAATGGAATGAGTATTGAAAATTTCAGAAAAGAAATAGGATGTATAAAAGCCCATATTGGAATTTATAATGTGCACTGCCATCGAATAAAAAAAGAATTTTCGGAAAAATTGTTATATAAGGAACTTTTACTTAGATGAAGAAAAATTCACTTTTCTTCTCTTCGATAGGCACTGACACAGTATAATATGTAACAAAATTTTTATTAAATCCTCAGTAAATTCTCAACTTTCTCCTACGGATATCTTAGAATGTTTAATACAGCATGTAGTCATTACTGAAATGGTTATAAAAATTGAATTTTTACTTTAATAACAGAATAATGATGTCTATGATAGCAAACATTGTAGTGAAATGATTATCCAAATATAAATACTAAAAATATTTTCAAAATCTTTTCATCCTTTACGAATAAATATTTTTATTTTCATACTTGATAAATAAATGCCATTTTTCTACGATTTGGTGTAACAATATGTAAATAATAAATTCAAAAAATTAAATAATGCGTAGTTTTTAAACTTTCATTCCATCCTTTTGTATACTTAAATAATAAAAAAATATGTGTTAACAAAGTTTCAAAAGTTATTCTTCTTATATAATTATTCCTTTACAAAATGCTAGTGAAATGAGGCTTCTTAGTACTTTGCAATGTTCCATCCATAGAGTCTAAAACAAGTTTCTCCATGTATATTCTTGTACTTTTATGTGCTTCTGAACTTATTAGAATAAATACGACCACCTGTATTTAAAATCAAAAGTTATCCACGCATTAGTTTACCATGGGCGGAAGATAAGCCACTAGGGTTTGAGAGACTGCTATGAAGTTTGTATGCTTTCTATAACCTGTATTTCTATGAATAAAGATTAGAGATTCAGGATACTTTAGAATATTAGGAATTCATGCCTAGCTATTCATAACCTGCTTAGCTATAATTTAAAGTAGCATGATTAATTAATATTCAATTAATTCCCTATTTAATTAGCCTTCAATAAAATAATTAGTGATCAAATAAGTATTGCAATTAATTAGAAATGGATAGAAGGCGTGTTTACTTCACATTTTGAAATGATTAGTAAAGATGGTTGTCACATTATTATAACGTTCAAAGTAGTAGTAATTATAATTTAAAGTATTTGTTCAGGAGCAAAAAAAAATCATAAAAACACTCTTTTATGTATGAATTTAAATAAAATTAGCTAATCGATTATATATTTTCTTTATTTTTGTACTTAATAAATTTAAAGCTTTTATTGTTATCATAATATAATAAGAACACATATAAAAAATACATACTATTGTATGAAAAACGCTTATTGTCATTTACGTTACTTTAAAAGATTCAATGTAATTGAATTTCCTAAATAATAAAATATTTAATAATAATAGCTTGTTAGAATAATATAAAATATAATAAAATATCTTTGTTCTCATAGATTTTGGAATACAATCAGACCTTTATTTATTTTTTTCTTCTTTTGTTAAAAATTTTTATTTGTTACACTTTACTTTCTTGTTTAACATTACAATTTTATTCTTAGTCTGTCTTCGTTGTTCAGGAGGAAGAAAAAATTCATGTTCTAGGGATATTTTTACATTTTTCTTTCAGTTTTATTATATAATTCTCATTCGTAGAGGACAAGAAAAGAATAGAGGATAGATAAAAAAAGCCCAAGGAAAGAAGCAATAACTAAGCTGAAAAAAAATTTATTTTTTTGATTTATGAAAATTTCCAGACAGCTAGATAAAGGAATGAATGTGCAGAAAAATTGCGAAAATAAGTTACTTGCATCTATATTCCAAAGCAGAAAATCCTGAAAAAATGAAAAAGCAACTGTCAATTTCAAAGTACATATCTACTTATGAAGATAAATACAAATTGTTCGGTTTCTTGCAAATCGTTTGACATTTTGCCAAAATTTAAAATGACATTGTCCATCAAAAAAATCGATAAATTCAGACAGTGATAGCATGAGACTTTTGACAGTAAGAAATAAAATAATTAAGGAAAAATACCCTAATCATATGAAATCAATTATTTATATCTAAATTATGAAAATCTATTATATTATAAATGTATTCTCGAAAGGGGCTTTTTAATTAAGACAAGAAACAATTTGGTGTATTATTAAATTTAATCTTTGCTTCATGTTATCATTACATATTAAAATAACATAACTCTATTTCGATATTCAAGAAGAGAATAAATATTTAATCACTTTAGTTCAGACACACTTATTCACTTTATTCGTAATTTTGAATGTAAATATAATTTAATTAATTTCTAATATCTACCGATACACTTTGATAATTTTATTGACATTAGTTGTTAATAGTTTCTCGGTTCTCTTAATAATGACAGTATCAATCTTTTAAAGAACATTTTAATTTATAAGGACATTTTGCCTCGTTAAAAATAAGTTGACAAAACATTTATTATAAATTTAATAGATTTGTTTTTCTTTTTCTCTGGAAATACCCTGATGACTATGAAAAGAACTTATGGATCCTCCGATATTTATTTCTAGATAATATAGGTTTCTATTATATTTAATATGATAAATTTTAATTTTTGTTAAATGATAAACATGTATCTTTTTTCAAACGTGCTATTATGAAATTATTAATATTTTTAATATAAAATAATTAATTATATTAGGAAATTATTTGCCTTTTTTTAAAATATAAACTAATTAATTATAATAATAAAATAGGGGATAACTAATGAGAAATATATAATTAACTTCGGAAACACGTTAAGATTAAAAAAAATAATGGAATTATATTAAAGAAATATTAAAACCATCATCAAATGAAACTTTGCACAATAAGACTTTTCTTAATTTAGAAATGTTGGTGAGAAGTGAATAGGAATATCATATTGCTATTTTACTTTTCTCAATGCAGTAAATTTTCACAATTAGAATATTTACAATAAAAAGTTAAATGGGGAACATAAATAATGGATCGAGATTTGAAAGTATTTTTCCTCATACAATTCATAACGATATGCTTTCATATGTATATCGCTTTCTAAATTTGTATAAAAATTATTCATCAGATTGCCGATGAAACATAATATTGAGTGGTGCTTGAAATGAAAGCTTTTATGTTGTAAAATCTATTTCTGATGAAACAAGTGCAATAATTTTGAAGCCAAATACGAATTCGGTATCGAGGGCAATAATTTTTCATTTAATTTTGAAGTTTTAAATGTCATTTATACTTGTTTTTTAAATTAGTATTAATGATTCTGACATAAGAAAACTTTGCTTTGAAAAGAAAAAGGATTTCTTCGTACCACAAAAATTTCCAGTACACATATTTTTTTGCTGCTTTCTAAATTTATTTTTGTCAGTTTAAGTTTTAATTTATAAAAAAAAAAGACCAATGTTCCTTTTTCTTGTAGATATGAACAGGATGCTTAAAAGAAAGTTGATAAATATATGATTACTCCCGAGAGACTCAAGAATCTTTTATCATTGCCATCCCGCAAGATAAGTAAACGCTTAGAAATGATGTTTTCAAAATCCTCGGGCTAAGAATTTGTTACAAAAGAAAGAAATTTCATGAAATAAAAGTTTGAATTTCTCTCAATAGATATAAAACGCCTAACAACTTATTTATTTCATTTGAGTGACTTTGTGAATGACTTTCATTGAATTAGTTCGGTTATATTACCATCTCTTTAATTGACTTTAAGTTTTCTATAAATAATGTATATGCTTAATTAATAAAGAAAAAGGCATGTCTAACTAAGATATATAATAAAATATTAATTTATTAAATAGAATCAAGCAAATGCTATAATCAAATTATTAAAAGGGTGGGGGGGGGTCGTTCTTTAAAAAACACTTTTGTTAGATATCATGATTTATTTTGACTTTTATATTTTTATTCAGAATGACAATAAATTTGTTTAAAATTGTACTTCCATTAATTTTTTAATGAAATATAAAGGACCAAATCATCATCATATATAATAGTAAATGTGCATCAAAATTTCGAAAATAAGGATAATTTAGTTTTTACTGTTATTCAAATTATGCTACAAATTGAATATCATAGAGGAATCAGAAATGCCATTTTTCTAGAGAAAAGCATAAAATTGATATTTAAGCTCATTTTGATATTATAAAAATATATACAAAGTTACACTGAATTAATATTTTTGTTATTTCTATTCATTATTTCTCAAAAATGATGGTGAAAAATATTTGATGGTATTAAATGGCTCATAACATATGAATAAATAATTTATGTCTATAATGAGAACAATAATTTCATTACATGTTGTTTTATCGTCTTATATAAAATCAATTTCTTCTTTTTATATCATTGAAATCAAAGATTGTAAATTGAAAATATTGATTTATATTCTTTAATATCAGCTATATGCACTTTTCAATCAATAGTTGAATATTTTTTTTTATTGCAAACTGAAAGAAAATTTACATACAATTTGTATATCCTCAAATAAATCTATTTGAAGAAAGTTGACTCGTGTATCACTTTGTATATAATCTATAAAAACATAAGCAAATAAGCCTTTGTTCATTTGTTTTACTAATTCTTCACGGTATGCATGCAGGATAAAAGTATTTTGTCAGCCTAAGTTTCATGGGTTTTTTTTTAAATATAATTTTCTTTTGTATACTATATTATTTATTTCTATTTGAACTTAATATTTATATCGTTGAATCATATATTACCATTCTTGATAATAACAGTTCTTTTTGTGCCTTATTTTTGCTTACCCCCAACTATATGCTTTCTTACGTTACTTTCAAATCGCTTCCAATAGCTTCATATTACCAAGTTTCAACGTTTTTATGTACTATAGAAACTGAAAAAATATTATTCTATTATAATCAGTATTTGAAAATAGAAATCGTAAATCAATGAATTGAAATCAAAGCAGTTTAAATTGTTAATAATATTCAAGAGAAATTCTATTGCAATTGTGATAATATTTCTTCATAGATGTTCAGAAACATGCATATTTTTATTTTATTTTAATTTTTATAAACATTCAAACTAAGCTAATATTTTGGTAAAGTTTGAAAATTTCCAAAAATAACATAATTCATAAAAAATAATAAAATAACAATATATATATCAATAGATAAGTGTTATGTTCTTTCATTTGTTTTTCATAATTTAATGTTTCTTACAAGGGAACAGTCATGGTTTACTTTATACCGTCGTTTTAATACTATATTTACATTCCTTAAGATATTTTTACAATTTGAATTGAATGAGTTATTTTATTTTTTGTAGTAATTTTAGATAACAAACATATGTAATTTTTTTTCATCTCAGAAAATGCATTAATGCAATAAAGGAAAATAATTATACATGTTTAAAAAATGCATCATATTGACAGTATTGAAATTTCTAGTATGGAATGGGCATATATTATACGTATCATTAATATACCATTATAACAGGCATATTTTTATTGAAAATCGCCATAATCGCAAATTTTTGTTATAACTTTTTTTCCACTGAATTCTCTTTTCAGAAAGATGGTTGCACTTCTTAAAATAAATTTTAACACTGAATAAAAAATTCGAGGGGTTGGCCTTTCCGAAACCTTTATGAACTCTCCAATGAAGGTTTTATCTCTTTCCTGCCGAGTAAAATTATTATATACTTTGGGTAAACGCGCGATTGCCTTACTTGATAGTTACAAATAAAAATTCTAAAAATAGATGATTGGCATTAAACAAGCATTTTATCAATAAAATGCTATTTTGCAAACATGCATTTTTAATGATTTTTATCTATTTGATTGGGACCAAAATTTGTCACGAAACTGCAACTGTAATCACAAAAATCACATACAATATTTCATCGATACCGATTGCGTTTACATGCACGCGAAAGTACGGACCTACAAACAGACAGCTCTTTCATAGATTTGGTTTAGAATTGATAAGAATCTACATTTTAGATTTTAATATGTGTATAATTTTTTTTTCCATCGAGATCTTCACGTTTCATAATTATCGAGTTCAGTTGTATTCGAACAGTCAGATAGAAAGACTTTCTCTCAATGGATTTTGTTCTAACCTGGAATGGAATTCTATAAACTATGGTCTTAAGCCCATGCACCGAATTCCCTCTCTCCAACTTAAAACATTTTCGAATTATTGCCTTCACAGAAAAAAGGCAGTATATCGACAAAATGTGTTTTGCGGACTCAGAGACTTCTGAACACAAAGATTCGTCGAAATCTCGAGTTTTAAATTTTTAACCATTACAGCATTTTTTTTTATACTCCGTATACAAGAAAGTAATAAAATAATAATTCCAGCTTTTCAAATTAAAGAATAGAATGCAGATCACGTTTTTTAATCAATCTAGTTTGCAACAGTTTTTGAATCAGATCTTTTCTGAGCTTTTAAAAGCATATTCTTTCATGAAAAGTATAATAATAACATATAATATGTTTTACCTATTTTATACCCTTAGTAATATTCTGACTTCAAACAATACCTTCGATCAAAAATCTTTCTTTCCATAGTGAAAATAGTTGTATAAATTTAGAGAAACATCGTTAGTCTTTCATGTATGATAAAATCTAATATTTTGAACATTAACAAATATTTACAAATATTTCCTACGATCCTGCATTGTTGTAATATTCTTTTTCAATTATACGAATATTGAAAAGAAATGTTGTGAATATGAATTTTTGTAAGTTACACAATGAGCTTTCTAAGTTGAAATTCTATGCGTGTTAAATTTCTTTTCATTCCACTGTTAGAGAAAATAAAAAATTATGATCTGCGAGGTCATCATTATTGATACTTTTACTAGTAAAAGCTCATTTAATATTATAATTTGTTTGTTTGTTTGCTTCTTGCTAGCACAAATTTTTTAAATGACAATCTAAATGATATGCTTGTAACTATTTGTAAAATATTCCTGAAACAGTTCATATTCTAAATGCAGTTTAACTTCAAATACTATTTTCTATTTTATTTTCGTTTTTTTTTATAATCCAAATTTTATTTACTTATTTGAAATTTCGATTCTCTTAGTAACTTAAAATAATCAATGCTTGGAATTATCACAAAATCTTCAAGCATTTTTTTTTCAATTTAAGAAAAAAAATTAAAAGATTTATTTTACTCTATGTTTGGATAAATTTTCTTTTCGCATCTTTCTGTCTGTTTCTTTTATTTTGCTCTAAATGATGCTTATATAATTTTCCAACATATCTCAATCTGTATTGTCACTAAAAAACATAAAAAATCCTGCCATTGATTGTACAATAAAAAATCCAACAGACTAAATAATGGCTAAAGAGGCTTTATTCTGCACAAAAATATGATTGATTATACTGAGTAATAATGAAAGACTTCTCACAGCTGCTTGGGAACAGGGAATAACTAAATTATGGCAAGAGCATTAGCAAGAACTATGGTTGAGTCGTATGTGTCATCACCGGCCACGGCACAGCACTTCCGGTAGGAAGACCGTTCCATCATTGGTAGAGAGTAGTTGACTCTCCATCATTTCTTTACTCACCAGGATGGTGAGAATGAACCACCATACTGATAGCTTCTCATCCTCATATCTGAGGTAGCCCCCAGGAGTAGATTACATACAGTAACAAAGCACATCAAATCGTATACAAGAACAACACTTGCAATAAACAATACATAGGCAGTAAATTCCTAATAAACAATTGAAGTAGCACAAAACACTAAGAGAGAAAACATTCCTAGAGAAACTATTACTACCAACTACTCACTACTGATGTCTACTGCTGGTCTCTTGAGTACTGCGCCTCTCATTCGTCTTACTTTTGACTCTTTCCACTTGACGGTCTACTCCCTAAAGTTCTATCACTCGACATTTTATTTTTTCGTTGTTAGGGTGATGGTGGATTCCTTACTTACAGAATGCAATTTATGTGGGCTAAACACATTTCACCATAGACCTGGTGATATATTTGGTTTCGTGCTAATTTGTCGTCATTTCATCGCATTTTAAAATTGCAGCATCCATTCCGAAAGTTAGCTTCTTGTAGCAAGAAAAAAATGAATCACCCCCCTTTATTGCAAATATAATTTTTGTAATTTAAAAATATTTTATTTACGTAAATGAAACATTTCTACCATTTGCAAGTATTATTTTAATAATTTATATCCATCACAGATTTAGACCTAAGTTCAATCTTTTCTGGGTAATTCTTAGAAGTTTCCATTTATAGAATTTATTACAAATGCGTCATTACAATATGCAATTCAGATAATTTGACGATCATTATTCTCCTCATACGATCAAATATTCTATCTATTCTTTCTTAGAAAAGGAATAGTCAAATATAAAATTCATCCCGCCTGCCTTACATATCAAATTAATAATTCACGTATTATCTGGTAATAAAAGTCTACTGCACATATACCAAAAGAACATAAAGAGACATCTTTCCGGCCTTTTCTTCACGAACCAATTACTTGGTTCATTTCTTGGGAAGATTGCGAAGAAGCCATCCGTATGTCCAGAAATTCACCCTAATGACTCTTCGGTTTAAATATGGCAGTAAAATTCTTATCGTATGCGAAGCCTTTCCTTTTCCTCACTTGTTTCTTTTATCTTAATGGACGTGGCAATTTTTCTCCCGAAAAACGCTATCTCCTGCTGCTGAAATACTTTCAGGCCACAAGAAAAAATATTTTTTTTTTAAAGTATGAGAATGCATGGGATAGAAAGGAAAATATTGTGAATAACCAAAATGTATGTCAGAAATAAAGGAGTATATTGTATAATTTTTTAATAAAAGGCTCTGAGTTGTTATTTGCTTATTCATAGCAGTATATATTGATATATATTTATGGTTATTAAAATTTTCCTTATTATTATCCATGTTCTATATAGATAAAAAATATAATTTATTCTTTACTTTTTTTTATGCAGTCTTCAGCCAAGATTCTAAATAATATACAATGTTGGGTTTTTTTATGCGGGATAAGTATTTAAAGACGTATGGAATATTTACAAATTATGACCGTATAAACTCTAAATATCCTTTTTTTCGAGTACTTAAAAGCAAAATATACTTTACATTCTAAAACAGATACAGAGTCTTGAATATAGAAGAATATAGAATCTGTGTGAATAGCACATATTAATAGCAAATATACATCGTAACCAGTGGTATATATATATATAGTGTCTATTTTCCACACATGCTCCTAAATAACATTTTGAGACGAAGTATTTATGTAGTTACCATGATTTGATGTAATTTGAATGTTTTGTATGGCTTGTGATGCGAAATCCAGAAGGAATCTCATTAAAATATGATTCCTGAAAACCGGTATTTTCATCTGCGCAACATCATGAGTCTCTCTTCCTTACAACGTATATTTACAAGTTCATGTATTCACTATAATAATCAATTAACTGATTTAAAACTACATATTTCAGTTCTAAGTCCACATTAAAATAAAAGAAAAAATATTTTCAGTTGTCTAACGAAATATATATAGCAGTGTTCATTTTCATGAAGTTTCTATAGATACAATATTTCGAAATAAATTTATTTTTTCATAAAATTGGATACGTGCTTATTTAACTACTATGCGATTTCATGTTGTTTTGTTGTTTCTTAGTACTTAGACAAGCCCGCTGTTACAAAGACATTTAAGCCGATAGGGGGTGTGTCTCTTGTTTTAGTAGCTCCAACTACTGCCAAGAGTACGACTTTGCCACTCACGCATCACTCATTCGCTGGCACAACCCCTTTTTACAGGAAGGCACATTCACACAACTCACAGATATAACAGAGGAAGAACAACCATGCTCGAACCGGGACTCGATCCCAGGACATGGGGAAGACACGCTATCCCTATGCCAGGACGCAGGCGTGCAATTTCATAACAATAGTCCAATTCGAACATTACTCAGTTTATTTGCTTTAAACGATTTTACTGCGTTATTAAAAGTTTCCTCACACTTTTCCAATTATTTTAAAGCATTAGCCCCCAGCAAGTGATTTGTATTTATGCAGTATCTTTTAAATCTTTTGTAACTTGATAAAATATTTGATTTATTTTCTTCTGATAATTTAGCGTATTCTTTTGACATTTTATCAATTTTTAATGTGGATATTTATTATTTCAATGATTTAAAATATCAAACATAATACTAACTTTTTTCAAACAATATCTTTGTATCTCCATTTCAGTTGAATATTCATTCTGAACTGAAAATTTGGTAACACTTTTGTGAAATTATAGATGGAACTTATATGATTTTTATTCATTTTGCATATTGCTAATTTTGAATACTTTGAGTTAAATAAGAAATTATTCATGAATATGTATAACAAATTTCCATATTTTATATATCAATTTCAAAGCTATACTTTTACATACGTATCAACGTAACCTTAATTTCCTTTCCCCTTTACATTTCCATTTCACAAAATTTTGATTTTTTTTTTCATAATTTTAAATAATCTTTAATTCAGACATTTTCTGAACGTTTAATAATTACTACTTATCATCAAACTTTGAAAATCGAATAATTGAAATTTAATTAAATATTACAAAAATCCGGTTATCAAAATTTTTCAAAGAATACGTTGGAAATAATGTTAATAAGATCAGAATCAAACCGAATAGAATCATAATTGAAGCAGAATCAAAACAAAACCATTTTCACACAAAAAAAGTCCAAATATATTTTAAAAGCATATTTTTATTTATATGTGCATATGCATGCTATATCCTGAATTCGTAAATTTTACTATCCGAATTTCGAATAGCACATTCAAATGTTATAAAAATTAAATGTGTTTGAAAATTCTGTTTTGAATTCAAAAGAATTCTGTAGACACTGTAAGCAAATGGTAAGTAAATATCATGCAAACATGCAAACTCTTCTTTTCAGATGGATAGGTAATGTTAAATAAAAAAGGATGTTCGAAGATCTTCATCGAAATATGCGTGATTGTTGTCCTATTATCATGTGAGTTCCGTCAAATGTCACTTGTCATTTCAAAAACATCCCATGCAGATCAACTGAAATTCATGCATGAAAGCATTCATCTTTGGCATTAAGCCCAAATCAAGACTTCATTGACTGACGTGCCCTTTCTGGAACTTTACTAAACGATTGCTTAGCATTAATGATGGATAATCTCCTTAAAAAATGCTACATCAAATATATTTCAAATTATATCCAATTTTGTGTCGGTCAGTAACCTCTTTGAAAAATTAATTTGAAATCTCTTTTCCAGATACAAGAAACGTTAAATTAATCTTGTAATGTTACAAATAATAACGTAGAAACTCCCAACTTTTCCCATGACAAACTATGTATTGTATATTCAAGTGAGGAAATTTCAAGATAAGGTTAGATTATGCACTAAAGGTTGAAATTAAAAGTGTATATCAGCAAGCGTTGCAATAATAATCAACTAAGCTAAGAGGCGAATGTAGGTACTTTGCAGTGCATTATTCCCTTATTTTAGTAAACTTGTGAATGTTGTTTCATATTTCAATTAATTTTTACAGACTAATGTTTTATTTTATCCTAATTATTTAACTAACTTAGTTACTAACTTTGAGGAAATATAATTTTTATTTATTTATATACTATTGCCTCATACTGCCAAGCATCTGCATTTGGAAACAATATTATTGAAGCATAGTTCTGATTTTATAAATATTCTAATAATAAAGTGCAGATTTTGATATATTTGATAAGCTTTTCATATGATCCAAATATTTTTATTTTTTATTTTATAGAATTTGTGTTTTTTACAAGTTTATTTATTTGGCTCTATATGAAGTGTAAAAATTTAAAGCTTGAAGCTACTTTTTTTTATCTTTGAAATTTTTAATTAATTAAAAACTAAGCTTATTCTGGGGGTCGTGAAATGTAAAAGTATGGTATTAAAATAATTTTGGAGTGGTCTGCTTCAGAATCGATCTCAATATTTCTTATCTGAATTACTCCGTCATTGATACATTTCTTCTTACCAGCATTAGCAATTTATCAACGTCCGAAGAAAAACCAAATGGGTGACCAGAATGATCTAAAAAAAGAATTATTCGGCACTTGGACATCATTAACTTCTGATATTTCTATTAATAATAAAGATGATATCGGAGTTCATGATGTATATTGACGCTCTACAAGCCAATTCGACAGCTACAAAATTTACCACATATATAACAAGGAGAGTAAAACGTACAATTCGGGAGTTACATTTTTGAAATTTTAATTAATTAAAAATTAAGCTGTGTTTTGGGTGGTGTTTCCGAAATAAATTAAGAAAAAAATTATTAAAAACATAAATTGTATATCAAGTTCCGAAATTTTAAAAAATGTCTATTTAATGATACCATTTAAATAGTTGTACTAATTTTTGAGGAATTTTAGCAATATATATATATGTGTGTATGTGTGTGTGTGTGTGTGTGTGTGTGTGTGTGTGTGTGTGTGTGTGTGTGTGTGTGTGTGCGCGTGCGTGTGTGTAAAGAAAGAGATAGAGAGAGAAAGAGGATTTCATCCACACAATAAACAGAACAAAAGTAAGTGAATTAAATTAACACACATGGCTCTATTTTCAGGCAATTGAGTGATTTCAGCGGCATGAAGTTATATCTAAATGATTTGTCTAAAATTAAAAATAATCAGTATCTCCAGAGAATCAGTTGGTTCCCTATGATGACTAGTTGTGAGAATAAGTGAAGATAATTCGTGAAGTAAAAATAGTTAAGAAGCTACCTGTAAAAGTTCTAGGAAAAACGTATAAATTATTTATATGTGTGATCTTTTTCGAAGCAACACTAAGACTATTTAGGGGCGGAATTCGCAACTTTAAATAGTGATCATGACGATTGATCTGACATCCCCTGAATCGCCTTTCTCTTTCTTAGCTTCTGTTCCAAAAATACTCCTTTGTGATATTCGGTTTTAAATATTTATTTTTATTAATTATAAAACCTAGATTACAACAGAAAAAGTATATACATTTAATTTCATTAATGTTTTCAATTACATTTCCTGCGCACAATAGAAGCTTTAGAATACAATTAATATTTAGTTTTTAGATCTCATATTAGGAATATAATAGTCATGTTGTGCGTTTTTGATGCCCCACTAAAATAACAGAATTCAACTGCTTATTTTTCTTACATGCAATTCGATACAATTTTTCTTTAATAATTTTATATACAATTAAAAGTTGTAAATGTACGGTTCCTCTGGCATGAAAACCTATGTTCAAATTATGAACGCAGGTTTTCATTTCAAAGATTGCATTCTGATGTTTTAGCGGGTTAGTCAAATTTGCAATATTTGTGTACACACATATAGGGCATACTTATCTTGAATTGTCATAACAAAAGATAATAACAACATAAACCAAAAAAATATTTTATATTTAAGTAGGAGTGTATCATTTTATTTTCAATTAAATGCTTCTTCAAAATTATGATGCTTCTATTTTTTATCTTTTCATTTTTAGATACATGTCATGTTTTCTTGAAATTTGACTTATGAACAGTTTTAAGAAATCTTTAATCTTCAAATGTCATCGAATTTAGATTCTGTTTTTCAATAAAGGAAGCAGCAATTTGATATTCGATTTGTATATAAGATAAAAATACATTTTAATCCTCGGAACGTGCAGCCGAATTTTAAAATAGTTTAAAAGGACATTCTTAAGTTAATTTAATAGGGACGATAATAAAAAAAAATAAGAAAGATTTTCATTCGAAACGATTTAATGATTTGTCTAAAAGCAACAATCATCGTAACAGTGAACGTGAAAGAAAACAATTTATGTTATGGAAATAAGAGAACCGTTGTTGTGAAATAATAAATGTATTGAAAAGAAATTTAAAATGGATCTAGAACATGATTTCATAAAATTAGAATTAATCTTCTATGAAAAAATTCATCATAATTTGATCAACCTATTTCCATGTTATGTTGCGATAGAAGAGCAACTAAATTTTATATATACTATAGAGAATTCCAAGAATATGGAAGTTAGCAAATAAATAATAATTCAAAAATTCCTAGAGAATCTCAATATTTTCAACTATAATCTATTTCTATTTTCCCAAGGACATTTTCTTATCAATTCCAGTAAGCTCATTGTAAAACAATTTATGCAGACTTATGGAAAACATATGGACTTCCTTTAAATGGATTAGTTAAATTCCAAGATAAGGGAAAAATTAAGACAAAAAAATGCTTATTTAAAGAATAAAATAACTAACTTATACTTATTTTCAAATAAATAGTTTAATTTAATGAATGCATTTCATTGTGATCAATTTCGCATACTAAGATTTCTCAGAGGGAAACAGTTATGAAAAATTGATCTTTGGTGAGAATTTAGCATTTTTACTGAATCTGTTCTTGCGACGTTTGGCAAATAATTCCTGGCATGCCTTTAATAGTAAAAGGAAACTCTAATACGTTTTAGCGGTGCTTTTTTTCAAATTATTAAAAACCAAATTCAAACCAAATTTAATTCAAAACTACTATTGTTGCTCCAAAATCACATACCAGATTTGGTATATTTGAATCATGGCGTTTTTGAATTATCGTGCTTGCATGCTTGTAAAAATTCATACCGATAGATCTTAGCCCCTTGATAGATTTGGCATCAAATATGACAGACATCTTAAGTCTGTGCAACGAATTTTACCTCTCTAGTTCACTTCGCTTTGTAATTACCGTGAGTTTATATTTAGAAAAGTAGACAATCAAGTTTCCTCTGGATGGATTTCACTGAAAACTGGATAGAAATCTACAAATTTGTAGGAAATTGTAAAACTATAAACATATTATATCAGAATACCATATTCGTCTAGATGAAAGTGGCTTTGAATTAAACTATAAAGACATTACATCAAAATACCATATTCGTCTAGCTCAAAGCGTCTTTGAATTAAACTATAAAGACATTATATCAAAATACCATATTCGTCTAGCTCAAAATGTCTTTGAATTAAACTATAAAGACATTATATCAAAATACAATATTCGTCTAGCTCAAAGTGTCTTTGAATTAAACTATAAAGACATTATATCAAAATACCATATTCGTCTAGCTCAAAGTGTCTTTGAATTAAACTATAAAGACATTATATCAAAATACCATATTCGTCTAGCTCAAAGTGTCTTTGAATTAAACTATAAAGACATTATATCAAAATACCATATTCGTCTACCTCAAAGTGTCTTTGAATTCAACTATAAAGACATTATATTAAAATACGATATTCGTCTAGCTCAAAGTGTCTTTGAATTCAACTATAAAGACATATCTATTCGTCTAGCTCAAAGTGTCTTTGAATTAAACTATAAAGACATTATATCAAAATACCATATTCGTCTAGCTCAAAGTGTCTTTGAATTAAACTATAAATACATTATATCAAAATACCATATTCGTCTACCTCAAAGTGTCTTTGAATTCAACTATAAAGACATTATATCAAAATACCATATTCGTCTAGCTCAAAGTGTATTTGGATTATCATGTTCACAGATGGATACAGATAATGGCTGAAAAGTGTATATCGAACTCAGGGAAGTCCAAAACTTAGAAATACATTAAAAACTCGAGTTCAAATCTTTTGAGGATTGCGATGCATTTTTATTTCTATTTTGCATATTCTATTTGCATTTCGCTTTACTTCTGTATTGGCTTCTAGTAGTTAATGAAGCACTTGAAATTAATTTTCGAAACGTTACTAAAATAGTTGTAGACGGTAATTTTATCTGTTTTTGGCAGCAAATGGGAAGCATGAAATTCAAGATTTATTTTTAAAAAAATATTAGAAAAATGAAATTATTGGTACAAGAATTATAAAGACATTTTTGAGCATGTATAAACATATCTGATTCGTTTTGAAACAAAGGGACACTGTAAACACCCACACACTGTATTGTTTTTGTGCTGTAAAGTAATCAAGCTTATTAGAAACAGGGAAATTCTTGGTGCAATTACTGGTGACAGATTGAAAGATATGACTCATATAAATTATATAGAAAGCAAGGTGATTATAAATTTAAATAAATTTATGGTTTTCCAAAATCAATAGAGGAATATCAAGGAAAATCTTCAAAATTTTATAAAAATGATGCTTGCAAAGAATTTTATCTTTCGAAGTTCTAGTCTGGAGGAAGAGACAAAGGAATAGATCAACTGTATAAAGCGAAAAGCGTTATTAACAATTATGGGGCTTTTCATACAGCATTTCGCAGTTCAACAAATAATTAGTGGGTCTGAACCAGCCGATCTGGTATATAATATTGTCACGTAGGTACTTTAGTATAGAACTCAATGACACACACAAGAAGTAGAGCTAAACCGATTTAGTAACTGAACTCTGAACTCAGAACACAGTGACTCACAGATCTTTTGCTTTTATACTAGCAGGGAAAGTTCCAGAATTCTTTTCTGGAGACAGTAAGAAAAGTCCAGAACACTTGTCTGGTAAATTAAAGAAAGGTCCAGAATCTTCTGGAACATAAAATAAAGGAAAACATAAAATCAAGGAACTAAATATTTACACAAACTGTGAATCGCATTGTCTCTAGCAGGTTTCGAGCTTAGGATCTCTTGATTACGAGATCAGTGCTGTGACCATTCGGCCATGGTAAGTCGACTGCCTCTTTTCAATGCGGCAATATTGATACCGTTAAAATAGAGTAAACAGCATTATGATGGCATCAAAATTTTTGGCAAAACGATTGAAATCTCTGAAATGAATAGTTATGAAAATAGATGGATTCATCCTAATAAGATTAAAAAGGAGCAGTGAGAGGTTTTTACAGAGATAGTTCCGTATTCCGTCTATACTCGAAAAATGAATGAACGTGTTGGTGTAGCAGATGGCGATTTTGAAGAAGAAAAAATTAAATATGCTTTCATCATATGCTTGAACATCATTGTGTTTTTATTCACGCGGCATTTTTCCCGATACTTTAAGCCTTAAATAATAAACAATAACAAACCATACGCTCATTATTATCTATACTCGAATTGTAATTAATTCCACTTATTGAAGGCTCTTCAAAAATTCAGTCCAGAGAATAACTCAGTGGAAGATTTATAAATCTGATAAATGGTTTGAATCTCATTACACTGATTAAAGCTCTCATCATATAAAAGGTAATGAATGGGAAGATCAGACGACCAAGATGTTTCATTACATCTGTGATAATCTATCATCTTGGAGATTATGAAAGAACAATCAAAACTCGTCTTCGTAAAATTCTTATCAATGAGGAAAATAATGAAAAAGACAACTTTACCTTTAGAAACCTTTCTCAGGTAAAAAATAGATGTATTAATAAAAAATAATTAGTCCAATTGAGGATCGTGGAATTTGTCCACATTTTCTTAGCCCTTAACTGGGGATGTGCAGTCTGTGATACCGCTATCAATGGATTTTCGATCACCCCTATTACATATTTAGCTCAATTGAATGGATTAATCCTGTAGCTTCCAGTTTTGTGACCTTCAATATGCGTGCACTTTTTCAACCGATTTCAGCAGATGCTTTTTAAAATAATTCAGTTATTTCTTTGAGTGCAGTCTCCGGACATACAGGTTTATCACTGGGGCACTAACAGACACCACCTCCCTGTTAGTGCCCCAGTGATAAACAAGGCTAAGAAGATGTCGCTAAAACCTGGGCACCGAAATATCATCCAATTTACTGATCCTATTATGAAGCAGTTCTCCGGACACTCTTAAATGAAGCAGAAAGTGATTTTAATGATAAGGATAATTATACAAAAGAGTTTTTCGATGAAAGTTCGCATTCAACTGATTTCGATATGTATGTTCAAACATAATTCCTTTTTCTAGAGATAATGTATTTTGAAATATTTACAAAATATATTAATATACTAAGATATATATATATATATATATATATATATATATATATATATATATATATATATATATATATATAGATAGATAGATAGATAGATAGATAGATATATAGATATATATATATATATAGATATATATATATATAGATATATATATATATATATATATAGATAGATAGATAGATATAGATATAGATATAGATATAGATATATATATACAAAATTTATAGGTTGATTTTTATACTAGTTCTTAACCTGTATGTTTAAAATGCCCTAGAAAACCGTGCTATGAAAGTCACACAAGCGACAAAAAAAGGGCCAATTTTACCCATTGTTAATTTTTTTCATATAATTGTTGAATTTTACATTATATTGTCTTCTATATACCTTCATATTGTGTAAAAATAAATAAGCTTTCAAAAGCAAAAAGTAATAGGTTATTTCAAGAATATTATTTATTATACCATGTAATTTTAGAAGAAAATGTATGTTCCAACGCATTTACTTTTTTCAATGATAATATATTTTGAAAAGTTTCTAAAACATATCTATATATCAAGAAAAATATCTGCAAAATAAATATATTTGCAGTTTTTCATACTAATACATTCATTAAGAAATTTAACTTGAGTGTAAATGAAATAGGGTCTCGTAGACCGCACCTTCCCAGTTAAGGGTTAAATGATTTCTTTTGAGAATCTGTAATTCTAGATATAGTAATGATTCTGACGACATATGCCATATTTTCTTCATTGCCTATCATTCATTGCCTACTCTTCATCGTTTGAGAAAATTTACTAAACATCAATAAAATATCTCCCTCATTTCATGAAATAAAAAAAATGACTTGCAAGATTGAAATTTCAAGCTAACTTGGACTTCCAGTATCACAATAAAAGCAGAAGTTACCAAATGGAATAACAACATAATCTCTTATTTGTCGACATCTACCCTAATATTCCTACCTCGAGATCTGCCTTCTTTGGAGCCCTACGTTATTTTATAGAAGGAAAAAAGACTTTTTTATGGTTATACTTTCTTATATACCATTTCTGCATTTCTCTTATAAGTATCTTAAAAGTTTTCTTTTAACGGTAGGAAACTTTAACTTGCACCATAGCTTTAACCGTTCAAAGAATGCAAGGAGAAATACAAGTATTGTTAAAAGAGAACAGTATCTTGCAGAACAAAAAAAAAATAATGTTAAATCAACATTTCAAACCTTTTGTCCTAAGCATGGAACTCTACCTAAGACCGAACAAATATTTATATTGTTTTGTTCATTTTTTTTCTTTTTTCATTTATATGTTTATATTTTTTTCTTTTTCTTTTCGTTCCTTTAATTTTTTTTAATTTTTTTTTTATTTGTCTTGTTTATTTTCTGTTTTCTAAGTTGGAATTGCCTATTTTTAGTATATTTTATTATTTATTAATTATTTTTAAATGATATTGTTAGTGTGTAAATATACAGATTCTATTACTTGAGTCATTCAAAACTCCTAAACGAATAGTTTTTACGAATTTGTTTTTATTCGCTTTGACTTCTTTATTTTCTTTGGCTATCTTTAACTTCCTTTCTCTCTAGCTCGTATGCTTATGGACGTTTCTTTTGAATGGCTAATACTTTGACAGCAATTTAACCCGTAATTGGAGACATGAATTTCTTTGCTTGGCCAGAGACATCGAGTCAAAATGATTCCATTGTTATTTTTCTTTTTTGTCTTTTGTAAAAAGCATTGGAATTTTCTTTTGGAAACCCGATACACTCCTGAAATCATTCAGTTACCGGAAATATTAAAAATATTAATATTAAAAATGATAAATATTATTATATGAAATGCTGGAAAGAAAGAAAGAAAACCTAAACAATTTTTAATAAGTATTTATTTCGCTTAGATATTATGAAATTACACTAAAGTTAATAACTATTAGAATGTAACAATCAAAAAATGAGAATACAATATTTTAAAATAGTATTTTAAGAATATTTCTTTATTCTTTTTCCCTTAATCAAATTATAAGCCCTTTCAGAGACATGGAGTCAATTATTCCATAAATAACAATAAAAACTTTAAAAAAGAATTTATGCGCATGTGTTCAAACTTCAGACTCCCGCCAACATTTTATTAAAAGAACAACTTGAAGTTACTGAGGAGATGATTGTATTCAAGGACTAAATACCAAGTGATAATTAGAGCTAATAAAGAAGGCCGAGTCATTTTGACACTCGTCTCCAATTACGCGTTAAATTCTAATTTTTGAATTTTAAATATGAGCTCTTTACCTGTGTAACACCAATTTTTTGCACATACCTAATCATCATCAGAATACATCAAAATATTTCGCATACAAGAAAACAAAAATGAGCACGGAAAAACTTGTTTGCGAAATATATAATCCGATGATTCATTTTATAAATGCATCAACATTCATTTTCATGTCTTTTCTTAGATTTTCCTGTGTCAATTGTTTTTTCCTAAATATATTTGTAGCTACACTTGCATAGAGACATATTCTTAGTAACCAGTCAACAGAATATTCAACAATCGAATATTTGTGATTTCGAAGCCCAACTGCACAAAATATCTGATTTAAACGCCGTCTGGTGCACGTTAAAACCTTTGGGATTATTCGACTAACCATAGGAGAGAGTGGGAGTTCGATTAGGGAGTTGAAGCTCGTCTAACAACTGTTCAAAATTTTGAGGTATGTTCCAAAATAAACATCCTGTATTTCAAGACGAGTAAAATTCCAAATAAATTCATATTTATTGAATGAATTATAAAACCTCGAACAAATCTTGTTTAAAAGAAATCCATATATTTATTGAAACAGTGGAATACTTTGAAAATTTAACAAAAATTAAGGCAACTATTTTATAAAGTTTTGCTTTCTTTAAAAAGTAGCTAATACTATTCCACATGATTTCATGATATTTCCTTTACAAAAATTGGAAACAGAATGTGTTAGAATAAATGTCCTAAAAAATGAAAAAAAAAATGAATTTTTTTTTTAACAACTGGAAATTTACTTCCTATATTACTGAAGAGTTTATAGTATGCTTTCGAATAAGAATTTAACTTACAATTTGCGACTGAAAGACACATCGCAATACTTTCTAGATTAATGGAAAAAAAGAATTTGCATAGTAAACTAATATTATTATATGAAAGCCTATTTACATACTTTTTTGATTCATTTATTTATTCATTTTATTTTTAAAAGTGATATTTTCAAAAATCCAATATGATTATTAAAATTTTTACACCATCTTCAGATTTACACAATAATTTTTTCTTCCATTTTCATAATTTTTTATTTAATTGAACTTTAGTTCTAGGAGCAATTATTAGAATACACAATTATATTTAATATTTTCACTCCACAGAATTGAAACTAGCGCTTAAACAAACATATTTTTAAATGATATAATTTTTTGAATAAATATTGGTGCTCATTCGCGAATAAATACATTATAATTTTAAATAATATTAAATTAAACCTGAATAACAACGCATATATTAAAAATTATTTATAAATGAAGCTATTGTTTGTTTATTTCCAAAATATAAAAAAAACAAAAAAACAGTCTTGCTATTCGTTTAAAACAGTACTCTTCTGGTGGTTGGAATTTAATAAAAAAAATTATATGTATTATTTTGTCGAAGCGACATCCGTCTACGTAGTTTCTTTCCTGAATTATCGCATTCTTATAAACAAGGGCAGACGAATTAAAATTAATCCAAAAAAGGTTTCCATGGAGATGGATGGATATGAAGATATGAAAAATCTAAATTTATCACATTTTGGCAAAAGTCGACAATTTTTATATTTAGAATCCTTCTCCGGAAATATTTTGTCAATGTGAAATTAAAAATTAATTATAGCTACAAAAGTTTTGAAGATAATGAATGTGCAGTACAAAATTCAAACAGAAATTGATTTCATATGTAGTTGAGTCAGTTCTACAGAATATATTGATTAATTTAAAAGCTTAATTTTGTTGGAGTTTAATAGAAAAAAAAAGAAATATTTCGAACTTTTGAATATTGAGTGTATTTTGTACTGGGAAAGAGGGATGAGACGAACAAAAAAAAACACACATCTAATAAAATCATTAAAAGTCATCATAAAGAACACATTGGATTATTCTTAGCTGGAAAAGGAATATTTATAAAAACAAATAGAGATTATCTACAGAAATATCTGAAAAAATGCAATGCAAAAATTATAATATAAAAACAATATAAGTATTTACATAACAGTATACTTTTTCAGATATTTCAATTTATTCATGCTCAACGGTTTATTTTTCTGTTAAAACAGTTGAATTCTTATGATGTCAATAATCGTCAGTACTTCTATGATAACGCGGCTTTCAGCCCTCTTTTACTTTCTAAAAGAGAATACAAAAGCTAAATTATTGTAATCTTCAAAAAAATTCGAATTCGAGATTTTGATGAATTTTCACATTTCAAATTTGCCTGAGATAAAAAGAACACACTTTTGAAACTATGTTTCTATATCTGTAAACACGATAATTCACAAATTCTTCGAGCTAGGTCGATGAAATTTGATGTCTTCTCACCAAATTAATAGATATTTTAACCCTTTCTAGGGCCGTGGGAAGTATGATTCCCACCAAATTTATCTATCTTTGTATGAATTTATGTAGGTGGCATAAGTTCTGACAAATTGTTTTTAGAAAGACAGAAACTTAGATGATTTAGTCCTTTATTTTACACAAAATGATGTATTTTTATTTGATACTTAATTATCAATTAACCAAATTAATTAATTAATCAAATTAAATTTATCTAATAAGCTAAATGAATCCCTTTTCTTTTTCTAATTTCAAACCTAAAAATATTTTAACATAATATGACTAGAAAAAAATGGCCCTTTAAAGGGTTAAATGAAATCCATTCCGAGGAATTCTCTTCGTCTGACTATTCAAGCGAAATTTAACACCATAAATACAAAATGAAAAGTACTGTATGAATAAAATTTGGTACAGGGATTTAATATCCAGAGAATAGATAGTAAGTAATTGATTGCCTGTCGATCGGTACTATTACAAGCATCTAAATGTGGTAATACAAAAACGCGATAACTTATATATTTCAAATTTGTTACGTAATTTTATGGAAAAAAAATAATGCTGTGTTAAAATTTGAATTTCTATCTTTTGGACACCCATACGTTGTTCCAGTTAGGGTTTATTAACAGCATTCGAACGTTCAATTGCTAAAGATTGCAAGCTAGTATGAATTTAATAATAAACAAATACATTTACAGAGAGAATGCAATAACAAATTTGGGGAAATCACTCCTATTGCAATTTGGTAATGTTATGGCTTTTATTCTAGGTGCAAATCGATGTTTTAACAACATGTTTCAGATTTAGACATTAATTGCTATTGATATATTTAGAAAAATATACATACACATAAATTATTTACAACTTTCTGTGATATCGCGGTTTTCTATAGTCCTAGTTTATTCCTTGAGCAAAGGCTCTGCTGCAAATTAGTTCAGAAAATCATTTTTAACTGTTTTTAATTCTAAAGAGTGTACCAATTATTTTTATAATATGTATTTGAAAGAAATATTTTAAGGGCCCCGCTGGATTGAATTGGGTTCATCTAACGTTTAGAATTCAAGTATATTAAAAGCTTTACTTTTACTATACTGTCCTGTATTACTTTTGTTGAGATACTTAACATATATGCAGGAGGAAAAAGAGAAAACTTCTTCTATTGAATCACTATTAACCAATGACAAGAGGTATTTCATTACCTCTCCAGTGATCTGCTCGTATTTCTAAGCAGCTTTAACTTAGAACATATAAAGCTGTTTGTTTAGAGAAAAGAATATAAAGCAATAAGATTAGAAATTCATTTCAAACTTCACAATTCTTATCCTATGTCTATTTTTTTCTCTTTTAACATTAAATGCTCTTAAATATACTATTTAAAAGCTCAGCAAAAATCAAAATACAAATTTTAAGCACATTTCGCATTTCTAAAAAAATTAATTTTTCTACAATTTTATCTTTTTATGCCCATGGGATAAAAGTTATTAAAACTTGAATCTTAAAAAAATAATAAAAAAAAATAAAAAAAAACGCAAATCTGGCTTACGTATCTTATCCTAAAATTGTAATTCCTGCATTTTTTTAGATGAAACGAGCAAATAATCTAAATATATCACGGGTTCTTATATTCCGCTAGAGTAAAATATGTTTATTCTTTGCCATTCCCGTTAAGCATGTATGTATGCAAATATATTTAAATTATTGCTTTTTTTATCTACTGATTGATAATAACACGTACAAGTTTCATGTTAAGTTATGAAATTTATGAAAAAGTGCATTAAATAGCAATGCAAAACCGATAAGGCCAATTGCATTGATTTTTTAACGATAATAATTTGAAATTTTAGAATGGCACTGAAACGATTTTTTTTTTTTTTTTTTCATATTTCCAAGTTTATCGCTTAAAAAGAACTCGAGATTGAAAAGGCTGCAATGCCAAAATTTGACAGAAAACGGTTAATTTTGAATGTTTTTAAGGATATTTTTACAAATATTATTTTTAATATTTTATTTTGTTCCAAGTAAATGCAACTGTTGTTGATCATATATAATTCAAAATTTTATAATAAAATATTGAGACAGCCAAGAAGAGAATTCGAATCCCTTTTACTTGTTCTTCGTTCTGTGCCATAAGTTAGTTTCCTTAGTGATGTGCATTTGTTTAATTCCTTCTATTTTACAGGAAAGATAGTCCCATGGAGGCACCTCGTAATTGAGAATGAAAAACTTCGGGAATGGTGGTTGGTTTTCTTTGCATTTGTGGGTAAGTGCTGTTCTGGCTGACGGGACGAAAAAGTGCTGTTCTGGCTGATGGGACGAAAAAGTGCTGTTCTGGCTGATGGGACGAAAAAATGCTGTTCTGGCTGATGGGACGCACTTCCTTAGGGAAGGGTTGTACCGTCGCCGGTGATGCCCTTAGGACTCAACCACAGTTCCTGCCAGTTTTGCTGTTGCAGATGTCCGGTCATTTATGTTTTTCCGTGTACCTTCCAGCGGGTAGGAGTAGTCAGTTTGTGACTGTGGTTACAATAAAGGGAGTGAGGCTTAATTTAGTGTAATTGTATAACATTCTGTTTCGAACGTTATCTAGAGATGAAGTAGAGATCAGCATTGCATTTTTTGCGATTGAATACACATTTATGAGAGGAAATATCTCATATCACTATAAATTTATATTTTTTATATTTTTTCTATATTCAAGTACATTTTTTTTATATTCCTTTATATATTTTTATATTTAAAATCCAAATGCTTCATTAGGTTACAAAACTGTTGCATGCATCCAATCAAATGACTGATTAAATGGTAAGATCGAAGCCATACTTTGAATCAAAACAATAATGAGTAAAATAAAATCTCGCCATTTTGAAATATTGTCAGGTGATGAAAGAATGTTTCTCTTTCCAAATGCTAATATAAACGTAAAAGGAGGCATTCATCGCACATAATATTTCGAAAACGGACATAACGTAAGTTAAATATCACTTCACAGATATTAAGAATATAAGATGATGTTGTTTGAAAAATTAGAAAAAAAGATAAAGACAATTAAGGTTTTGAAATTTCGAATCATTTGCGAGACAAACAGGTAAGAAGAAAAAAATGTTGTTCTGCATAAAATATCATGCGAATTTTAGAATAAAATAATTATTGCGCTGATTTAAATCTAGGATTCACTGTGGAAAATAAGTTTTTTTTCCCCACAATAAGTGACACAATTTGTAACCGCATTTTTTCTATGTTAATTTGTGATTTCTTAAAAAGTTAATTACATTGTTTTGAAAATAAATGACAAAATTTTCTATTAATTTTTATTAAAATTGCTTCTTTATAAATATATTTTGAAAAATATTTAGACAGTACACATCGGCTGGCTTTCCCATTTATGAATCTCTTATTCACATTGTTTTGTTCTTACAAGGAAAAGATACATCGATTTTATAGGCTTCATTGCTTTTCATTCCTTCCTTCCCAATGGAGCTTAGTAACAAATTTAAATTTTAAATTTAGTATCTTTTCAGAAAATAATGTAAATTTCTGCCGTTTTTCTCTGTGAATGTCTTTATAAATTAATATAATAATAACAATATCGTATCTTTAAATATCGTACATTCTATTTACTTTTAAAGCAAACTATCTGGTTTCAAAATTATTTTTCTTCTCGATTCTTCATACGCCAGACAAAAAAAAAATTAAATCAATTCCTTTTCATATTATACTTAAAATTTTATTTAAGAAATTGTAAAAGAAAAAAAATTAGATTCCCTTTTTTAAAAGAATTCTATTCCATTTGCCAAAAGATTTTTAATTATTGGTATGTAAAATTATTAATAAGTGAAGCATTTATACACTATGGAAAAAGAAGAAAAAAAACTTTACCTTAACAAATATGACAACAGAATTCAAAATATAATTCAATTAAGCATCTTTAAACCCAAATTTTCTTCGGAATTTTTTTAAATTACTAATATATTGAATTATAAAATATTTAAATATCTTTTTATATTGCTTTTTAGATTAAAAACATGATTGCTGAGGTGAGGTTATAATAATCCTTTATAGTAATTGATACTAAGGTTCATGTTTCTTAGTATAAGTTGTACATAAATGTAATGGTAGTAATGATTTTCTCCTAAATCCGAAGGATATTTAGTCGGATTTTTTTTCACATTTTACTTACATTTGTTTTAAAATAATTAATTCTCCTACATTTTGAAAATTTTCATAATAGGCTCAAGTATCGAATACGGGTTATGAAGTAAGTTTTGAAAAATATTTTTAAAATTAACACATTTCTTTGCATATTCTCAGACAAAAATAAATAATTTAATAATATAATTCTGTAATGTTTGAACTTGAAATGCAAGCATGATGTAACTTGCATTTCAAGTTCAAACATTACAGAATTATATTATTAAATTATTTATTTTTGTTTTTACTCAGTGGCATTGCATTCAAAAAGATAAAAGAAACAAATTTTATGAATTGTAATAAAAAAATAAATAGTGGATTAAAAAATGTGAAAGATAAAAGCAGCAATAAGTTAACGTTTCAGCATTATATAATACAAATGAAGGAAATGTGCTGAAAAACATTTTTTCAATATATTTATTTAATTAATCTGAAACTTCATTTTCACTATGCATGACAGAAAAAACAACAGTTTCTGAAATAAGATATACATATTCTTATTTAATTAATAATTAAAAAAATTAATATAACTTTCTGTTTTAATGATACGATCTTTCAAGGAATTTAAAGTAAAATCTCTTTCTCCCAAGTTGATAAACTTAAGATTCGTTTCAAAAAAATTAATTGTCCTCTGCTGAGAGGCCCTTAATTAGCCTTCAAAATAAATGATTTGATGAATTCAAATTAAAGAATTTAGAAACAGTTGAAAAGAAAGGAAAAGTAATTTTAGAACGATTTATTGAGAACGAGGATTAATCGTGCGATTTAGATGGGGGTGTCCTTCAAATGTCCAAATAGTGAAATTTCAGTAAAAACTTTTTAAGTACTCTATTTTGAGTTTTAATGGAAATAAAAACTAGTTTATGTTTTGTTAATTTTTTATATAAATGAATCATTAATTGTAAGAAAAATGATAGCATTTTTTAAAAGTAATAAAATTTTTAAAAGCCAATATATATTTTTCTTAAAAATTTACTCTGGTATTTATAGTTAAGAAGAGTTTTAGATTAGTTAATTACATTTTAAAACGTTGTATTTAACATTTTCATTCTAAAATGAGCAGATCATAAAGCTGTAACTGAAATTCCAATCTTTAAAAAAATATTTGATTTTATGGCTTATGGATTATTTTATAATTATTTTATTTATCATGAGTGCAATCCTATTTATGGATTTTTTTTGTTATAATTTACTCATATTTATTGTTATAAAAATCTTTCTTAATATAATGTTTTAAAAGCTTAAATGTTTTTTATGCAACTGAATAATATATTCAAAAAAATCTATTAAAGATGATAATTATCATCAAAATGAATTTCACATTTTTAGTAATAATAATATATTCTAATCTTTCATAATCTGTTGTTTTTATTTATATTTATTGGTTCAATTATTAAATGTTATCCCTAAAATTTGTCTTTTAAAAAATGATGTTCTTCCTATCCATATATATATATATAAATTATTTTCATCTATTCTTCAAAACTAGGCTGCAACCAAACTTCTAATTTTAAGTAAATTTTTATTTTATGATTTTACAGCTTTCTAATGTGTACTAAACTTCATTTAGAATTTTAATCTCAAATAGGAAGACTGGATTCGAGACTGCCTTAAAGATAATTTAAATAAAGTTTCCTCAAAAATAATTATTACATGATATTTTTTTAATAGAATATATTTTTCGTCATTCTAATATTCTTTAAAATTTCACTATTATGGGATTCTCTTACAACCAAAAAGTTGTATTCTTTAATGTAAATTTTAAATTTTTATTCTTTTATATTTATAATAATCTTTTATATTTATATTTTTATATTTAAAGGTTTCATTCTTTTATATAAGAGAGTACATAATTTTCAGTAATTCAAATATTCTTTAAAATTTCTGAACTGTGGGATTCTCCTTCCACCAAAAAGTTTTATTCTTTAGTGTAAGTTTTAAAGTTTTATTTTTTATATTTATAATATTCTTTCATATTTATATTTTTTACATTTAAAAGTTTTATTATTTTGCATTATATTTTATTCTTTTACATAAAAGAGTATACCCTTTTCAGTAATTCTAATATTCTTAAATTTTTTTTTTTTGAATTATAGGATTCTCCTTCAACCAAAAAGTTTAATTATTTAATGTAAGTTTTAAGGTTTTATTTTTTATTTATAATATTTTTAGAATTATACTTTTATATTTAAAAGTTTAACTCTTTTATATTATATCTTACATTTTTATATAAGACAGTAAACTTTCGATAATTTTCAATAATTCTAATATTTTTTTTTAAATTTCTAAATTATGTGATTCTTTTTCAACCCAAAAGTTTTATTCTTTAATGTAAGTTTTAAAGTTTTATTCTTTTATATTTATAATATTCTTTTATATTCATATTTATGATATTTAAAAATGTTTATTCTTTTATATTTTATTTTAATATTTTATATAAGAGAGTATGTAAGAGAGTTTCTACTCTTTCGCAAAATTTGAAACACAAATCTACGCATAACCAAACTCGTTTTGAAAAAAAAAATTCTTCTCGAAAATTTCTCAGAAGGGACTTTTCCGTGATTCACTTTCCTTCAAATACATTTCACTCACTGGGACATTATAGCAGAATACATTAATGAATTAGCAAGGAATAGATTTGAATACTATTTATTCTGCAGCCCCATCAATCAAATTTGTCTTCATAAATGACACTGATGCCATTAATATCTTGAGATAAGAAAAATACATATGGATACTTACATTGAAAGTAGAGCACTGTCCCCGATATGACAGCCACTGTCACCAACAAAGTTGCGATAGTCAGCAAAGTCAACAATAGCTGATTATGCCTCCAGCGGACGAACCTGGTCGAGAGTGGTTCATCATCCACTTTTTCTGACGCCCACTCCACATCGGGAGCCATCGAGACCAGTGGAGAAATAAAACGGCACAGGAAGTAACTGAATCCTCTTTTTCTTTCTTTTTCTTGCTTATTCCTTAAGAAAACAATGACTTGCTATTTGCGGAACATTTTATGCCTTCATAGTAATCCTCATCAGGACATTAGGTGTGTTTACACTATAGACGATATCCATTTTCTTTCTACCTCCTCAGCAAGAATCATGAAACCTGTTGGATGAACCAGTTTGTGTTGGGAGAATTGGAGAAATATTAGATTGGACTGTTTATCCCAATTATAGGGTATTCCGTCTCTCAGAATTTTCAGATTATTTACCTTAATACTTCCGTGAGACTTCGATAACCTGTGGATAATGGACTAGAACATTTAGTTTTAGAGCTAGCCTTAGTTTTGACAATGTTAATGGCTACCGATAGCTTTAATAATATTAATTGATTATTTTATTTCGTTTTTTTTGTTATTCTTTTGTATTGAAAGGCCCATGCAGAGATTACTCGAACATGAGTTTAAATGTAGATATTTTAAATTTAAATATTTGAAATGATAATTTCCTCTTAAAATTATTATTTTTAATTAATTAAGCCTTTATAACAATTTCTCATCGATGAAATTTCTTATCAGTAACAGAAACAACTAAAATTTTCTCTGTAAAAGTTTATACAACTTTTTTTCCTTTGTTCAAATCCCAGAATACTAATTTAGTTTTTATCTAATAAATAAGAAATAACAAATAGTTCTTTCAAAAGAGAAAATTTCCACAAATGAAAATAATCCTTTTTTGCGGTTTTAAACAAGGAGCGCACAGTCTCGTAATCATTTCCAAGCACGACAGTTTCCAATAAATAACACTTCTTTTGATTTAACTTTCGCTGACAGGCACACCGATAAAAAGTCACGCGGAATCCCGGAAGGAACAGGAGCTAATTTATTTTGTCACCAGCCGGATAAGTCCGGGAGAACCGAATGTTGTTTTCTCCCGAAGAACCACGCACGTCTTGATGAAACGAAAACCGGGCGCATGTCAGTTGAATTTCCATCCTTTACAAGTTTCATCACGTTTTCAATACGCGTGCTGCCATCTATTAAGCTGCTTAGACATTATTTACCGACAAGAAGAAAATGAAGTTCAGAGCAGTCGTGTTGCGAATTCTAATGAAAATTTAATGTTTTCTGCTGAGGTCTTTATTTTTTATGCGTTCCTTTTCTCTCCGAGGAAGCAAAGCGTATCCGATGTTTCGCGAACATACTGTTAACTAGCTGACGAAAATGGATGAATTAATTCATTTGTAATGCACTCCGTTCGCTGAAATTCTCTTCGCGGAACGCCCACGCGTGGAACAAGTAAAAGAGAGAGAAAGGCAAAGTTTCCGAATCAGTTATGAATTCTTTATAACTTTTATTAGACTAGAGAGGAATACTTTTAATTATATAACAAGAACGAAGTTAAACCAGGGCAGACAGTAAAGTTTTGATTTGTAATATGGGAATATTTTTTTTATGTTTAATAAAATACTATATTTATTTATTTATTTTTATATATTATATTTTAATTTATTATATATATTTTCTTATTTATTTTCTCATTTATATTAATACCAAATAAAAAATTAATATAAATGAAAGGAAAATTATTTTATTCATTTTAAATTTTAGTAAGCAACAATATAAATGTAATTTCTTTTAAAATAAGATTATTCAAATAGCAACTAAAACTCTGTTACACAGATGAAAATGAGAACAGAAAGTATAATTTTATTTTTAGCAACATATTTTTAAAAAATTGAAGAATCTTATAGAATTAAAGAATTTAAAAAATTATCTGCCAATATTGCTTAATTCCAGGTTTTCTTTTTTTTTTAATTAAAATAAAGAGTGCGAAATTCTTAAATTTTATTTATTTTTTAAACAAATGAAATTATAATGAAAGTATAAAAAAATTAAAGTAATTATAAATAATTAAATATAATAATTAAAGTATAAATATTTAATGTTTTAAAAAGTATTGCTGGAACAAATTGAAAATGGTTAAGATATTTTGATTCGATTTCCAAATAATTCTTGTAGTTAAATATTTTATCTTTACAAAATATTTCAACAGTTTTATCTTTGTAATTAAAATTTCTATATTTTACCAAAGTTTATAGATTTTATGTCCGACGGTTTTTGCTTGAAGTATCAAAGATAACATTTTAAAGAAAATTAATATAAATCATCCAATGATAAATGAGCAAATGCTGAATATATTATTGATTTTTTTTTTACCTAGCTCTGAATTTTTTAAAAGAATCTTTGTCGCAATTTTTGATTATTGATGGTGGTATGAAATGTTATTGTTTTGCTATATAAATTATCATCTTATTCATTGAATTAGGTGTGACTTGCTTGCATAAAAATAAAATATCATTATATTTCTCGCAGTTAATATCCTTGGACAGATATTTATTCAATTATTTTTTAACCTCTTTCAATTTTTCATTATTTACTCTCTACATATTTTTATAAACTCATTAACCTGTAACCTAAAACAGCATGATGTTGGTATAAGACAGATTGATCATTAACTTTTTCCTTCATTTTATTAAGCCGTCCAAACCAAAGAGCCGAAAGCCATTCTCCAGGTTCTGATTCTGCCATTCGCTTCATTTATTTGGACAAAAAAGAGAAACTATAAAAACCTTTTTACAAATTGAACATAATGATTCATTTAAAGAGATTTTTTATGATAATTAAAATCATATTTTTTTAATATTTTTCGATGACTAGAGAATGAATATGAAAGAACGGAATTAATAAATTTATTCGCATTTCATTCTTTCTATTCCTGTCTAGGCTTATGAATTACTCATATACTTCCTCTTAACTATTTAATACAGTGCTTAAAATGCAATTCGAAGAAGTGGAATCATAATAAGTCATTCGTGAGTTATTTTTTAATATCATACTAATGCTCCGAATTTAATCATTTAGTTCTTTAAATTATTAATCAAAAATCAAGGTGAGCTGATTTGGGTGTTATTGAAAAATGTATTTATAACCCATTAAATTAAACTTTGATTTGCTATCGCTGTTTCATAAGATTTTCACGATGAAATTTTTGCAAATTTCGTCTAAGAATATTTAAGAATTTTAAAAATATTCTAGTAAAATTTAAATTGATAAAAATTATTGATTTTGCTTTAGTAGCAGTTTTCAATGCCATTGAACTTATTAAAGCACGTGAAGACTCTGGTTTTACAATTAAATTAATTTATAATTAAAGGAATTTTGAATTTCTACATTGTTGTATTGTTGTATTATTGGCTACAATTTAGCTATCATTTTTCCTTTTATTTCTTGCATTAATATTCTTGAAGTCAAACGTAGTCTTATTCTCTGAAAAAGCATGAATCAAATTATTTTTGCTTATTCTTTAAAAAAACAAGATTTTCTACATCAGCTATGGCCATTTCTAATCATATTAATTTCAGCATCTAATTATATTTTTCTAAGCTGTACAATCTTTAAAGATTTTTTTTCAGTTGTAGAAACTCTCATTTATTGTCTGTTCTAAAGCAAATTAGCATGAATGAAACAATAAAAATGGTAATAATATAATCTTATTAATGATATTCATTCAAATTATTTGAATGATCTTTTGATAAACAATGCATTAAAGCATCGCATTAACAAATTAATAATATATTGCATCTGAATTTATTGTGATTTGATTGAATTCCAGAAAAATGTGTAATTCTCAAAATATACAAAACCCCATATTCTTTTATCTATTTTTTTTCCACACAGTTTTCACACTGCACTAAGAAGATGTAAATTTTCGCTGAAAAACATTGGTATAATGTTAGAAAGTCATGGCCACATAAATTTCATTAAAAAGAATATTTTAATAAACGCATAATTTCTTATATGTTATTAATCTTTTATAAAACAATGTTTTCATTTAAAGACCATAAAAAGTTTCAAAAAATTTATTTAATATACATGAAAAAGTAATGGATAGATATGTTAATCACATGAAAAAAATTTGTAACCACAAAGTCTTAAAATTAAAAAAATAATAATAATAATAAAGATAAAACTATTCACAATAGCAGGATTTATATTTCTATGCATTTTGAAGTTCTCTCACACTAAAGACAAACCATGAATATTGCTTTTCCATGCTTATTTTGTTTTATTGAATGAAAAAAAAACTAAAATAATTAATGCCATAGAATTCCTGAAACTTGCGTCCAATTATTTTTTAAACATATATGTAAAAACTCATTTTGTCCTATACAAAGTCATGTGAATCAAGACTGGTACGAATTAATTCTTCCCATTACTGGAATATAATAGTATCAACTAAGGAATAGGAGAAAAAACAATTGAAGGCAATAAATCAACTCCATCCTGATCAAAGCCTTCAGGATCTTCACTTAGTAAAATAATCACTTCAGGAAGATTTGTCTTGATCTATTCATTAGTCAGCAGGTCTTTAACTCCATTGATAATGCATTGAAGTAATAATTTCGGTATTTATTGAAGGTAAGCGGTCTTTTTTCTGGCTGGATTGATGAAAAATTACTTATCTAATTCTAAGGGGATGACTACAGAAATTATTCTTTTAACTGAAGCGATGGTAATCGTATTCTTTTATTAAAACTTTATTTGGGTGGGTTTTCCAGTTAATGGGGTTTACTTATTTTATCATGTTAATTCTTTAATGAGATTATTAACCTTCCCTTTTGTTGTTTCCATTCCGATTACTGAAATCTAATTTTTGTAGGCAGTTCTAGTTTCTGATGTTGAAACTACTCAATGACTTTCTATGAGAATTTTCTCTATACTGGCGTTTTTCTATATCTCCTAGTTTTAGGTCACCACCAGCAGTTAAAGAATGTTTGTTTTAAAAAAATTGAAAGATGACATTTCTATTATACCACCTTTCGTATCCATGCGCCGGCATCCTGGCATAGTGGTAGCGCGTCTTTCCCGTGATCTGGGCTTCCTGGGTTCGAGTCCCGGTTCGGGCGTGGTTGTTTTTCATCTGTCTGTTGCGTGAGTAGCTGAGACGTACGCTTGGTCCTAGTTGGTGCTACTAAAAATAAGAGACGCTCTCTTGGCAAGCGAGCTTGTCCACGGCAAGTGCCATTAGAAACAACTTATTCGTGTTCCCTGCTTCCATCTGTAAAAACTTTAACAAAGTTTGGCGAAAATGTATTTGTTTTGTTATATATATTTTGATTATGATTTGATAATTTTATTGAAAATTTAATTGGTTTTCAGAAAAGATGACACCATACAATGAGTAACAGAACACTGTAAAATGCCGGCGTCCTGGCATAGGGGTAGCGCGTCTTCCCCGTGATCTGGGCGTCCCGGGTTCGAGTCCCGGTTTGGGCATGGTTGTTCTTCTGTTGTTCTATCTGTGAGATGTGTGAATCTGCCCTCCTGTAAAAAGGGGTTGTGCAAGCGAATGAATGATGCGTGAGTGGCAAAGTCGTACTCTTGGCCCTAGTTGGCGCTGCTATAAAAAATAAGAGACGTTCCCCCTCAGGCGTAAATCGCTGTCTTCGTAACAGCGGGCTTGTCAGTGGCAAGTGCCATAAGAAACAAACAAACACTGTAAAATAAACTTTTATAATATGGTGTAAAATGAGTAATATTTGCTATAAAGCCCTACACTGGACTACAGACAATTTCTTTTTCAATATATTTACACTAGCATAGATTTCCTGCTAGTATTTAAACAAATACTTCTGGTGATCAGTTGTTTGATGTTGCTGGTTTTAGTTGCAACGTTTGATGTACATCTTAAGAGGTTGGAGCGGTTGGTAAAAATTATTTTCAAGGGAGAATAACTTTTGTGGCCAATTGTACTATAATAATTGCACAACTCTATTAATGGCGGACAAGGAGGATATGAAAATGTCTGTTGTCCAACAGGAAACTTCAGAAAAAATACAATTGAAAAATTTCATCATATATTTTTTTTTTCCGGATTTTATTCATTAAATCTCATTTTAACTCTTATTTGATTATTTAGCATCAAAATGAAAAAAAAAATCTAACTATTATTCTATTTAACTCTCAAACTAATTCCATAAAATATGTCTATAACTTATTGTTTCCATAAACAAATCGCTTGAATTCCCTCGAGACAAACATTTATTACTGAAGTAAATCTACTTAATATTTACTGTAAAGAAAAGAAAATTCTTAAAGATTGAAACTCTTTTTTTTTACTTGAGTGTTTATTGAATTTTCGAAAAAATAATAAAGATTTAGCAACCAAATTTTCTAAGAGTCTTTTTTTTTTAACTATTCCCCTGGTATTTCAAGCACTGATAAATAAAGATGTGTCAACACTAATAAAACATCAACGTAAGGAAATTTCAATTTTGTAGGTAGTTATTGTGATAGGCATTACCATTTTCACCTAATTGCTTCGAGCCCTTTTGGGAATCAGCGTGGGAATATCTAACGCCTCTTTATATTGCACTCATTTTAACTCGTCTTTTCTTTAATAGCATGAAATTCCCCCAAATTATCCACATATTTCGCTTTATGGAATTTCAGTAATCGCAGAATATAATATTCGTGTTTGCCGAAATTACGGCAGGAATACTTTTCTAAATTAAGCCTGAACTTCTCATCATTGTTTTCCTTGTTCTTCATTCCTCCCATTATGAAGGCTTGTTGATTAGGATTGAACAGATGATCTCATTCATGATATGAAGATTCAAAGCTGGAGGTGCATTGTTTTCAATATATTTAGATGCCAAGCAATAAAGATGAATTTTTAAATATGCGAAATCCTTTGTTTTCTGTTCGTATGGTTCTTAACCCTTTAAGTCCGCTGTCGTCAATAAACTATTTAGTTCATTTATCTTGCATTCCGATATTAAGCAATTGCTGCATAAATGAGTAAGAAAAAAATTACACTGTTAAATCAACTTTTTTTTAACATTTTGTGTGAAAAACATGTGTAATTTTCTTCATAGCCAAAGGGATAAGCCATTTCCTAATGCAACACAAGATGGACAACAGAATTTATAGATCCTTTGAGTAAATATTATAAAGCTACTGAATTGAAATAAATATTGTATTCAAAATTGAGATATGAAATTTGTGTTCACATATAAATAAGATATAGTTATTCTATTTCTTATTTATACTGTCACATGTAATCTCTTAATATAATAATTTTCGAAAGAAATTTCTGTGGCCATTTCAACCCAAAATAGATAATAAAATATTTTTAAAACAAATATTGCTATTGGAAAAGATTATGTATATATATTCTTAAATACTCTTATTTATTATTGTTTATTTTGTAAACATCATATGGGTATGTGAAATAAAAAAATAAAAACTGAAAAACAAAGAGTTATCTATTGGTATATTTTTATTTGTTAACGAATTTTGGCAGTGATTTTCAGTAAGAATTGTATTAAAATATCTAAAATTTAATGATAATAATTCCTCTTAAATGCACAACAAAATATCCATCAGTTGTATAGTACTTTAAATTAAAAATTATCTTGTGTTAGTAATCTGATAATTAATTCTTAATACTCCACTGGCGCCGCTGAGAGGTAATTGGCATTAGTAATTGTATTTTAAAACGCAAAGAAAGTTTAAATAGGCTGATCTTTACTGTGACCACGATTTTAAGACATTTCATTGTTGAATGAAAGAAGTATTTACAAGCCTTTAATTATTTTATCGATTGCAAAGGAGCGTTAAAAGTTAAACAAATTTTATTAACTTTTAAATTTGATTCACTTTTAAATAAGTTACTAGCTTTCAAAAAATAATATTCTTTTCTTAACTATAATTTCCCATGTTCTATCTAATATCATGTAATTTACAAGAAAACCTTTAAAAATCAGAATAACTTTCTTTTAATAAAATCGCATGATGATTTTAGTGATTATAAATGCCATTAAATTTGAAAATTAATTCTTTTTGAAATCTTTTCGATTCTCCTGCTTTATACCATTTGATTCGAATTGATTGAAACGGAGATTCATTAATTTTCAAAAGTTTGGTCGTTAATTATAATAATATGTCTTCTTAAATTTCTTCTTTATAATTTTTGCAAGTTAATTCATTTGCCATTTTTTTTACAAAGTATATATATTTTTCAATATAAATAACGAATAAATTCATTCTTTAAGAATTTCAATACGTGAAATCTAATACATCAGAAAGCCTTTAAAAATCAGAATATCTTTCTTTCTTTCAATGATTTCAAATGATCTTCAGTGGATTAATGTTCAATTTTATTGAACATTAATCCGCTAAAATTGAAAATTATTTCTATCTTTTTAAATTTTCTAGCTTTTTCAAACTATTTTTAACTAATTTTCTAAATTATATAAAATTTCTAAAATTAAATTTACTTTCTAAAGTTTTGAAGATTAAAATTACATTCTTATTTCGAATTGCTGTTATGGTTTATTTCTAAACAAAGTCTTTATTTTTAAATTACTTCTCTAAAATACTTGCAAAATTACTAGAAAAGCAGATTTTATCATTAATTCACCATCATTCTTATTATTCAGCATTCCTTACAGGATAATAAAATTATTTAATATGTTGGATCTAGATTGAAAAATTTAACCTAAAGTAACTGATAAGACACATTTTTTCTTAGTAGCAAACTTCAAAATGGTTTATACAATCTTTTTCTTAGAATGTTCGTTTCATTTCTGAGATTGTGGTTTCTCTGTCCACTTTCGGAAAATATTGAGGAAAGACTCAGAAGTAAATTTGAAAGAGAACCCGGAGGAGAATATTATTTTTTTTCACTCTGTTAGAAAAACATTGTAGGAAAATTGTAATTTGACTTTAGATGAATAATGTTTAAATTTTTTACAAGTTTTTATGGCATTTATTGTACCATTAAGTTATATGAAACCTATATTCGTTAAACATGTTATGAATTATAATGATATATATTATGTAATAATTTATAACATTATCATATCATTGAACATAATATATGTTATAAATCATGTTGAATATTTCATTTTATTCACAATCTATTTGTCTTTGAAAATGATGCAATTTAGAATAGGCTGTTCCTGCCTCGTGCTCGATATTTAACAAAATAATAATATAAACAATCAAAATACCATACAATTTCTAAGAATTAGCTCTTTTTTTCGTACCATTGATTGTTCATGTCAGTTAAATTTTTTACATGATATAGTTCGTAAATAATTCGTTTCATATGATGGAAAATTATTAATTAATATTTATGCACATTTAATTTTTATTATTTACTAATTTATCATTATTAATTTTCGTAGAATGTAGACACTGTCCAGACGTGCAGCTAGACCCGGAGCATATTTTTAGCTGCCGTTCTATTCTTTCAGCCCTCTTCAAAATAGACATTGACTGCACCCGGAATATTTTTTATTCCTATAAAGCTGAAGATGTGGCCAGGGCTGTTCTGCATGCTTTCGGCCCAATCTAATTGTCCCCCTCTCTCCCTATTTTTTATTGCACTTGTCACACTACGACAACAACATTAATTAACAGATATTTTTTCGGTTGAGAGTTTAAATTTTGAAGTCATGAACAGCATTTTTATAAAATATGAGAGTACAAATGAGTCTATAAAAATGAAAAAAAAACACCTTCTAAGACGTCACCTTAGTATATTCCTTCAAAGATTGATCATTTAATTCCACCAAACGATTCAATTAACATAGACATTTAATTAGAATAGTCAACGTGACATTGGAAGACTCTATTGATTTTATAGAAAGCTTTAGTTACGCTCTATATATCTTATCATTAAATGCCTATTATTTGCATTACACTTTATTTCAATATAGACATTTTCATATTTTAAGTTCCATATAGATAATGAGTGTTTGCATGTTGTTAAGGTTATTGTCATTAATCGGTTATTAGAACTAATTATTAGTGATTAGAAATAATATTTACAGTAATTGCCTATTATTATTAGTATTAATTAATCAATTAACTACACCGACATAGTGTATCTATTATTATAAATATGTTTCTGTGATTTATTTTAAGGCACATTTTTTTTCATCTGTACCCTATTTTAATTATACGAAAAAAAATGTAACTAAACTTATGTTTCAGTTTCTTCTTAGTTTATGAATTTGTTAAAAACTGCAGAGTATTCTTAGTCATTCAGTCTTCGTCATTTCTTAGTCATTAGTTTCTTATTCTGGTATAGCGATAATCTGGTGATAAGTTTTTGACTTTTGTAGATTCGACTAAGTAAATTGGTCTTGCCAATCATCAATGCATTTGATATGATAAACCAGATTCATGAAAGTAGAAAATAAGGTCGATAGGCAAAGATTCTTTGAGAATGGTTTGAAAATTTGAAGAGGAAGAGACTACTTACATAACGTTCTATTCACTTAATAACGATTTTCCATTATGGAAATTCATCAAAAAACAGTTTCTTTCAAAACTAGATATTAATAATAATTGACTAAATATAGATAATATATATATATATATATATATATATATATATATATATATATATATATATATATATATATATATATATATATTTAATTACGCTCGTAACTATTAACTATTGTTATATTTTTACATAATTTCATTTTGTAGCTCTGCTAATTACATTTAAATGTTATATTAAATGACAAAATTTTATATAATTTCAGTTCACATAAAAAATATTTTTTTTTTTACACATGTCTTTGATGTTTTATTTATTTCTCAAAAGCCTGTCAGTGAAAAAGGAAGAATGCTAAAATATTGTTACAAAAAAAACCCGTTTTATCGTATTCCATTTCTTACCTGAAATTTTACCCAAATAAACGAAAACATGTCTTAAAATCCCTTTCAGTTCTTTTGCAGGAAATACAATCCTTGGCGAAACATAAATCGATATATTATTTTCCTATATTCTTTCATGCAACGTTTTGAAATTTCATGAAAATGCAGCCTAATGACATTTCAGATTTAATAATTATAGATTTATTGAAATATTTTAGAAATATTTCATTGAGAAAAACATCTTTTTCGAAATTAGAGTTAAAAAATTACAATATCTCATAATTGCATTTGAGCATTAAAATTTCATACTTTTGCACAAGTAGTTACTTTATTTTTTATTTCATATTCTCTCAAAAGTCCACGAAATATATATTTTTTTAAATTTTAGATTCGATTGCATGGAATTTCTAATTTTATAATGTATTATTTTAAGAATATCTTAAGAATTCTATTGAAAATTTTTATTATTGATTGTACAAATTTGTCTAGGGAAAAAAACTAATCATTTTATGTTTCAAATATCATTTTTTTTCAATGAAAAAGTATTTGGTATTAATACCATTAATCTAAGATCCAGTTTTTTGAGCTGTTCAACTCTAGCTCTCTCTCATACATGCACTTTTAATTTAAACAGTACAAATAATTATAATAAAATTATATATTTATAAAAATAATTTTAATGATTATGCCATGATTGATGCATTTTATCTTTTTTCACACCATGGATAGCAGACATTTTAAATAAAGTTCTAAATAAAAGCAATGTATTCATTATGCAAAACCAAATATTTTTTTCACACCAAAGGCAGTAGTCTTCTGAAACTTTTCCACATACTCTCCAATAAACTTTTTATCCTCTTTTCTCAGCATAAACCTGTCTGTCTTGTTTTAGATCATAAATGTCTTCCACGACATTCGCGAACAATATTTGAGAAATAAAGATCTATGGCTTGAATTTACCTATTTTTACTGAATCCACTGTGCGATTATGCATTTTGAAGTGTGTGTTTTTTTCTTTTATTTTGATCGATTGAAATTGAAATTTAACACGGAAATATACATCATAATATCACATCCAAATTTCTTTGATTAAAGTCATTCGCATATGAGTCATTGCTCTTACATACGTGCGAAATACAGAAGACGGTCAGCCGTTTATATTTAGTTAAAAGCTGTATACAAATAGACACTAAATACGAGTTCCAAATTATGTTTATTCAATCTTCTGCATTTTAAGCTATTGAATTCATCTGTACTCAAAGAGCCAATAAAATGCTTGGCTCTTTGAGACAAATTTTCTCTGAAAGGATTTCTATGAAAATTTGATAAAAAGCATATTGTGGTGGAATGTAAATTATTATAATCTGCAGGAGGCAACAGGACGAATGTTTTTAGGAATATTTCTTTTAATAATCACATTCACACACTAAACAAGCACAAACACAAAGACAAGACATTCACGCGCGAGGCTTCACAGCTCAGGATCACATCTCATTCTAATTACAATCGCAATGCACTATGGGAAGACATATGGGATGGCCTAATCAGGCATCGCCATCTAGTATCGAAAAGAGATAGGATTGAACAGATGATCTCATTCATGATATGAAGATTCAAAGCTGGAGTTGCATTGTTTTCAATATATTTAGATGCGAAGCAATAAAGATGAATTTTTAAATATGGGAAATCCTTTGTTTTCTGTTCGTATGGTTCTTAACCCTTTAAGTCGCTGTTGTCAATAAACTATTTAGTTCATTTATCTTGCATTCCGATATTAAGCAATTGCTGCATAAATAAGTAAGAAAAAAATTACACTTTTAAATCAACTTTTTTTTAACATTTTGTGTGAAAAATATGTGTAATTTTCTTCATAGCCAAAGGGATAAGCCATTTCCTAATGCAACACAAGATAGACAACAGAATTTATCGATCCTTTGAGTAAATATTATAAAGTAATGCAACTGCTACAATATAAAATTAATCGTATATCCCAATACATTTCATTTAACTAGTCCAAAACATTTTTGAGTTTTATGCTCCAAAATAGATAGACATAATGCTAAAAGTGTATTATTTTGTATTCAAAGACTTCTGAAACCAAGCGATTCTTTAAAATATCGATTTTTTTTTTTTGACGATAATAATACTTTTACTATTCTTCGTTTACGATAAAGTAAAAAGGCCAAAGTGAACGAAAAAAATTCATTTAATTTCTTTCTATTAAAATACAAATGAAATATTCATTTCTTAGAAATCAACATCTTCCAAATAATAAATATTTTTGAAAAAAAAAGGTTCATTTTCTAGGTTTTAGAGCACGTGCAGATGGCACATATAATAGCACTTCGTTTCATGATAAGCCTCCTATCGTCGATTCTCAATCCAACTAAAGCACATCCATTACTTTCCGCTGGCAGAATAATTGCAGTCATTTATGATAACGATTATGATTATGAATGGACAGTGACAGCTATTATTATAAGTGCCTTATGTATGAAGTGCGAATTCAACCTTTTTTCTTTATTATTATTTCATGGTTTTAAGTATTTTTTCCTCATTTTTGCATTTGGCACTTGCATGTATGCACACTTTCTGTTGAATCGTATACTGAAATCCATTAACCAAATGTCCGTCATTTGATAAAAATGACAGAAAAAGAATTGAAACACAAATGCATTTTCAATCAATTACATGCAAAAATATTTGTTGATTGTATAGAATAAAAAAGAAAATATATTAATAAAAAATAAAGACAACTCGTCGGTTACGGACCTTTATAGTTCAGTAGATTGCAATTGTTAGCCATAATTATTTAAACGGAATTAGTTTCGCAGTATATTGGGATGTATAAAAAACGTTCGAGCAAAAAATAAGAAAACTAAAAATTCAATAAACTATAGTAGTTACAAAAAAATGTATGCTGAAGAAAAAAGGAATTAAAATAAAAAAAAATTATTTGTTAATAATTTTTAAATATTATAAATGTATCAAAAACAAATTATAAAGATATTTTAATATGATACAAAGAAGGTGAAAGCAAATATTTATTTTCACTTATTTTAAATATATATATGAATTTTTTATCAGTCTCGCTATATGGTAGAGCCAAAAAATTTTCCAAAAGTTCCAAAAAATGTTCAAATAGGGTATTTTAAGAAACACGGCTGCATACATTTTCAGTCCAATCATATAAAAATAAGCTAATCAACTTTAGAATTCCATCTATACAAACATGAAATAAATTATGTTAAATCAAAGTGCACAAAAATAAAAATATTTTGTAATGATCTGTTGATATAAGTTTTATTCCGGGATATTATTATAGTTTTTTTTGTATTTTTAACAATATTTGATATACAGAGTTCAAAGAAATAGAACAATTGAATGTGAATTTTTTGAGGGTATATTGTAATTAAGTCAATCTAATAAGTCTCTCTTAACATAATACTTATTATATCAATGCCGTGTACAAGTCACCATGATCTGAAATTGCGTTTCTAATTCATAGTATCTAACCCTGCCATTTTGAATTTTTATCAGAATCCAGTGAATATAGAGTATTTCTTTTATTAGGCAATGAATAATTATTTTTGTTTCAATATTTAATTTTGCATAACTCTCATTAAATGTTTATTTCTTTAGAAATGATACATTCAAAATATTGTTGAAATATTTTCAACTATCTTGTTTTATATCTTATGCATAACAAATATTTTGATGGTAGTGATTTAAACAAAACTGGCAACATCTACACGGATATTGTTTTCCTTTTATTTATTCAATTTCACAATATAAATACACATTAGAAATAGCTCAGCTGCTGATGTAGTTCTTACAACTGACAGCCTCTTCCATTCGCAGGCTCTGTTGTTTCCATATCCTGGATTTTTCTATGAGGACAATAATGAGTTGCTTTCGCCCATTTCTAACGCCCTAGGCTTGTTTTCTGGACTTATAATTCAGAGGTCTGGCACAAAATATCCTCAATTTTGAGAGGATTGTGGACCAGATGAGTAAGTCCCGATTTTTGTTGTCATTAGAAAGGAAATTTGAATCAACATGAAAAGCCAACAAATGACTCCAATATGTAATGTATATAAGTTATTGTGGCGACAGACGTACAAGAGAACTTGCAACGCTCAAGACACTCCATTAAGTATGATGCAGAGTACGTATATATTAGAGCAAGAATAAATTTTTAAAAAATGTCGTTTTACAGTCATACTTCGCTTAACGACCATCTCCCATAATAGGTGAATAGCCTAAGACACAAAATAAAATAAAAAATAATGACTTCAATAACGAACAATATTTTGCTGAATGAGTGACGAGATGACATTATGATGTCACATGCAGGATCAACCTGTATCCTGCAGTCTTTGATGAGCGCCTGTTTGAAAAAATTCCTTATTTATTGCATAGAAGATAATTAACTCAGGTAGCGTTGTAGAACGCGACTCAGAGGGATCTAAGCAAAGTTCCAATGAAGTCTTGATATACGGGAATATCTCTGATCAAGATTATAGTCCTGGAAATGAATGTAAAATATAGCCAAAATTCCTGAAAAACTTATGCATTTGCCTTATATGTCACAACGAAATGCAGTGGTTAAAATTTGGTGAGACGATAATAATTTCAGCGAGCAATCTTACAGTGATTTATTGCAAATGAGTTCTAAAGATTCAATTAGCGATAATAATGTGTCTCATTTTCATCACATTTTGAAGTATTGCCAAAGACAAATTTTTTGGGATAAGTTTCCTGTGAAAAAACGCATTCCTTATAAATAATAAATTACATATATGAATACTTTTTTCGGGATGGAATGCATTGTTCCATTTGTATATGAATTTATATGGAAAAAATGGTAGCGTATTACGACTAGGATTCAGGAACGAATTTCAAGTTTAAGAAGGTTTCACTGAAGAATTCAGATTCTTGCAAAATTATTGGTTCTTCAATCATATTCTGATGATGAGAACTATATATTTACAATCCGTCTATTAAATCCTAGAAAAAAAAACTAGTTTGGTAGTAGAGGTTGTTTTGGTTTTAGGGATGGTTTGTGTAGGCATCTTCTTGGATGAGAGTGCACATTTTCATATCTTTGACTGACGCTCTGTGGCTGTTAGAAGCTGCGATATTCGATCCTTCTGATTATCTTTTCAGGCGGGTACATTTCATTCATTTCATCAAGTGGGACAACAATCATCTATATAGGATTTTAGTGGCGTTGAATTGAAAAAAAAGAACTTTGTCCGTGAATAAATCTAGCAGATATAAAGACATAAATCTCATAGAAAACATCTAAGATAGACATTCTCGAAAGATTCGATTGCACTGCTCTTCTTCCTACTAGAAATGTCGATGACTATATATGTTGATCAAAAAATGGAAACTACTGCCACACAGTCTCATTAACTATTTAATTTATAACATTAATTTGGATTGTGAAAGCTATATAACTGTAAGAAAGGATTGTTCTTGTTCCATCTTTTAACGACTATATTCGGCAATGTCTCATGCATTCTTATCCTGCACTAGACCATTATTACTACATATTATTTCTCTTTGTTCAATATAAACTTATGTAATATCTAAAAACTATAAAATGCTTCTAGGATATTCTTAACTTTGTGCATTCATTAAGCAATTTTTTTAAAAGTTTACTTGGAAAAAAATTGTTTCTTGTTTACAGAAGTTTGTTACGAAACATAGTTTTGAAAAATCATCCAAACTTTCTAATAAAAAGTAAAATTTCTAAAAGCGGAAAATAAATATAACGTGTTATTTTAGTAGCATAAAAGGCTAGTCTTCGATATTTTAAAACACTAAATGAAAATATCTATAGCATTTTTATAATTAAAGGCTTAAAGTTTAGGTAAATTTTGTTTCGTTGTTGTTCTATGTGTAAAATATACAATGGTAGAGCGTGCATTTTTTTTTGAGGTGAAAGAAAGAAAAAAATGCATGCATGATTAAATAAAAAGTTTCAAGAATTACCAAAAAACTTTAGTTAAATAGATATATATTTAAAGCACTCTTGTAAACTCAAAGGGCTTTCTTTAAAATAAGTTTTTTAAGTAATAAGAACATCATAAAACTTTAAAAAAATCTATAAATAAACTGTTTTTCGTGTATTATGTATATGTATAATGTAAGTGTATTATGTATAATGAATTTGATTTTAGGGTAGCGCATTGATTATTAGCATCATTACTCATAAAGGAGAAAAAATTTAATCGACGTTAAAAAAAGAATACAAATATTCTGTTTATTGCAGTCATAATCAAATGAGAAAATTCTGTACGAGTTTTCCAGATTCTAGCTTGCATTATATGGATTTCTCTCAACCGTCTTGATATATAGTAACTTGAAGATCGCTGTTCAATATACAGAGTTCCCTCTGCATATTAATTTAAGATGTGCTTCCTTAATACACTTTCTGGAGATATTATACAGATTTTAATTATGCATGTATAATAAGAGTATACATTAAAAGGGACCTAAATATATATTATGCAGATTCATAATAGCAGAGTCCATTTTATACTTTGAATTAGCCATCGAAGGTTTAAGTAACTGGAAGAATACTTTTAAGTATATATTCTTATACATTGTCTGATTCTGATTAAAAGTACAATAGGAAAATCAGTGCGTTATTTTTTCAAACACAAATAAAAAAATATTTAAAAGTAAAATTTTACCGTTCTGTAATTTATTGCATTTTTAAAAAGTATATATTTAATGGGTATATAAGAGTGGAATAGTAGAAATAGTTGAAATTAAGTAGAAAGTAAATGAATAGTAGAAAGTAAGTAGTAAGTAAATGAATAGTAGAAAGTAAGAGGTATTGTAACATGTGACTGGAATTTTCAAGGATAAATTGATAAGAATTAATATTTCTCACATCATTAATTCCATCATTACTTACTTACCATGTTAAGAATTAACATGGTAAGAATGGAAGATAAGAATTAATTCTTACTACTCATTACTTGAGCAGTGTTTTTTCCACTGTTGAATAGCGTATCATATATAATTTGGGAGATCTTATAAGTATGATGTCCGGAATCGATTAATACACCATTCTAATGGCGAAAAATGGCAGCGTCAACACAACAGATAAAAGGGCGAATTAATTTTATATATTCACATCAGATATCCTTGAAAGCTTTAGCAACGCATTTGTAACAGATAAGACTCAACATTCAAATTAGTTTTATGCTAATTTTGTTTAACAAAGTATGCTATAGCATGTGTTTGAAATGGTTATCTCATTACCATTGGGATGTGGCGATTGAAATTTTTTCCTCTTCACGGTTAAGAAGAGATTCGATCTTATTTTTTTCTATAATAGCGATACCTATGTGATGGTTATGAAATTGCTTGTTATTATAGACCAGATAATATTCAAGAAAACTGTTATTTGAAATTGCAATTTAGTAATAGGAATACCGTGATATGGACAGACATATAAGTCATGGGTCGAAAATGTATTGCAGGTGTTTGATACATGAAGGATAACAATGGCTCCATAAAGTCTTGATTATTTGCTCCTTCATATTAGTCTTCCATATTATTGTCTATGATAATTTTCTAGAATGATAACTTACTGTGCAAACTGCACTAGAATTCTTGTGAACCGAGTATTGATACAATCATGTGCCTAGTACTTTGCCTATAGCATTCTTATCATTTCGAAATATGAAATTTCTTTAAGTTTTCTTTAAATTTTGCCCCCTCAACTATTTTCTATGAAAAAGAAATCTTCCCTCACGGATGTGTTTAAAAAACAGAGGGAAATTTGCTTCACATCATAATTTTTTGTGAATGTCATTCAAGGTATGTCACCAAAGATAGAAAATTTCATTTTATAGCAAGATGGGCATATATCTTGTTGATATTTCTCTGCGAATCTCTTACCATGTGTAATCTGAATTCTTTGTATTAATATGCATCTGAATCAATATATACAATTTCTAGAGGAAGTCTTTTTCCGGCGCCGACTATGGCTCTTTTTCGAAATAAATCCTACATAAATTTCTAACTTTTCTTATTTATTTATTTAACACGAAATAGCACGTGTAAATCCTTTAAATAATGCCACTAAACCATCGTCCATAGAATTTTATTAGAAGCCCAATCTTTTCTGATTTGAAAGTGACTTCTGATTTAATTTCTGCCTTTACTTCCACTACTTTGTACTTAGAGAGACAGATGGATGACTTTTATTTCATTTAACACATTTGAGTTGTAAACACGATGCACTCTACGAAACGATTGCCTACTGGAAAACACATATCAATTGGCTTTTTTTAAACAAACATTTTTACAAGTTAAGTTTAATTGATAGTTTTAAGAACTAATGAATCATGATTTGTAAGTAAATGCAAGCTGTCGATTTTAATAAATCGACTATTTAAATGAGTGAATGGAAAAATAAAAAAAAGGATTATTATCCAAATAAATATAGCATATTCTTATTTTAATCTTTTAAAAAAATTCGAATTTAAAGAACTAATTGGTCATTATCCATTTTTTGTCTACAATGAATTTTACGAATATTTAAAAAAATTATAGCATGAATTCATGCAAAAAACATGGTTCAAATATTTTTTTTACTGGTTACATATTCTCAAAGATTTTTTCTTCGATGTATCTTGACCTGAGCTTTGCTTTCGTGCAGTATTGTGTCTTAATGATTGTGAAATTTTCGTAAGCAACGAGATTTCCCGAAATATAACATGAATGCCTCAAATTGATGCGCTTTGCATCAATTTGATTGCCCTATATGCAATTGCCCAATTTGCCCTATATGCAATTAATGCATATAGGGCAAGTGAAAGCGAGACTCATTACCGAAGAAGCTATTATCTTGGCATACATATGTGTCGGTGGCCCATATATCTCTGGTTCTTTCCAGTTACTTTCCGGCATCCAGGAAAAATGCTGACAATAAACTTTTTCTAATTAATTGTTCAGCTAATAAGTTTGGCATGTATACTACTCAACAGCAATCAATGCGTTTAGCACCGATAATTACTTTGCCAGCATTATATCACAAATGTTTTGACCGGCGAAAACCCTATATAATCAAAGGGCCTCAACAACATTTCACAAATTCAGAGATGAAACTTAATGCCCTTATTAAAATTAAACATACATTAAGAGAAGATATATGAGTATTCCGAAATTACTTCTAATGGGAGTTTGGTAAAATAGTGATGGGACAATAAATGAGATCGACTGACTTCCTATTTCTTTCATGAGTAATAAGGGAAGAAAGATAATTGAAAGTAAGAAATGTAAACGTTTTACTTACAGAACACTTATCTACTAATATTACTGAATACAAAGTTTATGATAGTCATTGAAAGGCTGTTCATTATTTTCTCCAATCATTTAAATCAGAAGCATCGTGGGAATATATATATATATATATATATATTACATGAGGATTTCTCTCTCACATTGTCTGTGATTAAATATAATTTTTGTTTTAATTAAGCGTTTTCCCAGATTAAGTGGAAAATAGTCTTCGGATTTAATTTGAATAGTACAACCTATTGCGTTACAAATGAGTACAGAAGAGATCTGAAATACCTTCTCCATTTCAGATCTCTTCTCAGTCGAGATCTGTTTGTATGTGTGTCATGTATCTAATCTATAATTTGAATCTGTCATTTTTCTAAAAACATGTCCGTTACTTGTAAAAATCTCTTTTTTTTAATATAATTAATTGTTCTCTTAGAATTATATAAAAAATACCAGATATTACATACTAGGAAAGTTAACTATTTAGAGGACTGGTTTTCCAATGTGTTGGATAATTCATAGAAAAAATGATAATTAAGACAAATTTCACAATTCATTCTTTTTTTTTTATTTTGAAAACTCCTGCTGATTTCCAATGGCATGACGTTTCAAACAATTATCACTCTATAATAATTGTGATTTAACTGTCTTAAAATATTTTTTTTTCTATAGAGAAAGCATGAGTTCAATAATGTATATAAAATTAGCTAAATAAACAAGTCTTTGAATAGAATTTCGATTGCTATTTGCAACTCAAACTGTTTAATGAAATGATTTATTATCCAGTTTAAACTTATTATTCCTCAGAAAGATTATATTTTTGGTTCCGAAAATCAATTTTTACTCGCAGTTAAGATTTTTAGTCAAGCTGAAATAGATATCAACATTAATTATATATTTAGACTAGGTTTAAAGTTTTTACATTAAGTAATGAAGAACTTCATATAGACTAGTTAAATGGATGAATGTGGATAAATTTTCCTTATATAAATTACACAAAAATATCATAAATGAATTATATATTTACTATGCTTATTTAAGAAGTTGTAAATAAATATAAATTGCTCACTATCACCTGTTATAACAACTAATAATATGGACTAAAATAAAAATCAAACAGTTTAATTCAGGCAAAGAGTGAGGATATGAATAGAATAGTGATACTTGAAGTCTGGTAAAGTATGAATGGCATTTTAGAAATAGTCAAAGGGAAAGCGAGAATCCTTTTATCGAATCCTTGAAATCGAAATACGATAATGAAAAATCAATGCGTTGCGAGGAATGAAGAATCAATGAATTGCCAGATGTGAACAATTAATGTGGCAGATTTAGAAGTTCTAGATGTAGCGTAATTTGAAGGGTTTAATGTAATTCAAAATATTAAGGATGAAAACATTGAATCAAATGAGAACAGTGACAATGACACTACCAGTAGTGTCATTGCTCTCAATGACACTACTGGATTTTTCAGAAATATTTGGACTTCCTTAAAAGATCATTTCGGATAGGGGATCATGTTCTGCATTTGTAGAAACAGAAAATTTCAGCAAGAAGAAGCAGACAAGTGAATATTTAATTCCACTCAACATTCACAATCAAATAAAATGATATACTGAATGCTTGGATCTATTACATCTGATACTGAGATCCAAGATCTATTACATCTAATAGATCTATTACATCTTGGATCTATTACATCTGATACTGAGATCCAAGATCTATTACATCTAATAGATCTATTACATCTTGGATCTATTACATCTGATACTGAGATCCAAGATCTATTACATCTAATAGATCTATTACATCTTGGATCTATTACATCTAATAGATCTATTACATCTTGGATCTATTACATCTAATAGATCTATTACATCTTGGATCTATTACATCTAATAGATCTATTACATCTTGGATCTATTACATCTAATAGATCTATTACGTCTTGGATCTATTACATCTAATAGATCTATTACATCTGATACTGAGATCCAAGATATATTACATCTTGGATCTATTACATCTGATACTGAGATCCAAGATCTATTACATCTAATAGATCTATTACATCTTGGATCTATTTCATCTGATACTGAGATCCAAGATCTATTACATCTAATAGATCTATTACATCTTGGATCTATTACATCTGATACTGAGATCCAAGATCTATTACATCTAATAGATCTATTACATCTTGGATCTATTACATCTGATACTGAGATCCAAGATCTATTACATCTAATAGATCTATTACATCTTGGATCTATTACATCTGATACTGAGATCCAAGATCTATTACATCTTGGATCTATTACATCTGATACTGAGATCCAAGATCTATTACATCTAATAGATCTATTACATCTTGGATCTATTACATCTGATACTGAGATCCAAAATCTATTACATCTAATAGATCTATTACATCTTGGATCTATTACATCTGATACCACAACTCAAATATAAGGTTTGGAATAAGAAAATCAATTAATACGAGTCTGAAATAATGCAAGGGACTAGACCACTTTTGAAATATTTCATGCCTGTTCATGTAAATTCAGTGATGGAATTTTCCGACTACTGTGCAGGAAGATGTATAATAAACTCCAGAATAAATGAAGAAACTTTGAAGTACGAAGGAACATCGAAGAAATAAAAGTAAAATAAAGAAATATCTTTACTAAAAATGCAGAACGAAATATTTTCAAGTTAGAGAATTAGTTTTTTCTCGGAAGATACAAACATATACAATATTATTATAATATATAGTTTTGGCTCTATATCATAATATATAAGCGTGGTTAAGCATTCAATCCATGCATCAAAATGCATTAATATAACAGCTACCTATTTCTTTTTTTTTCACATTTTAATATGCGAATATTAATTTTCGAATATATATCATATCAGTTCATGATTAAAATAAATAATTAAAGAGGAACTATCATCATTAATTTAAACTCAAATGACTGAGACAAAAGAAGCTTTTATTATGGAAGAAATTAATCAACTTTTTAAAGTGGTATATCTTTATTTTACATTATTTGCATCTTAGCTACTTTATGCAATATTAAATATTTTCATTTATAATAAATAAGGAAGCATGTAAATTACGGGAAGCAAACCTCTACTTAATACAAAGTTACAGTAGATTACCATATTTGATTAGGGTAAATTGGTTTACTAATAATAATTTCATTGAATATTTACTCTCAGCGTTCAATGGAATGTTTTGTTCCCTTTAATAAAAATATTTTTAGTAATATTGAGATTCTGCATTCATCGATAACTGATAAATAACTGATTATAAAATCGAATGCATGAATTAACCACTGAATTAAAGCTTAGCAGAAATCAGGTGTTCTTGAACAAAGATTCTTACTCAGAATTCCGCCACTCTAAATATACCATTACGTCCTCAATTATATTTCCTACAAATATGAGTTATTTCCCTAAGACTCACAGAAAAATAAAGACAGTTAAAGCTCGACTAAAAGTTGAAACAAATATTATTAAAAACAGTCCTTAAAAATTTGCCTTATAAACATTTCAATCAAATAATGTCTCTAAAATGTTAAAAGATTGTGAAAAATTGAAAAGAAACTCTGCTGATTTAACAAAAGGCAAAGAAAACGATTAATTCACAAAGTATGTTTTCTTTACAATTATGAAATTCAGTAAACATTTTCTTCATTCATTAAACAGTAGCTACGACTCTAGTTTAGGTGATTAAGGTTTCTTTACTGCATATTCTTCTCAAATCCATACGTTTCAAAAGAGAGCAGTTAAATTCCGTATATGATAAAAATGTACGATAAAATGTATCCATTTGGAAAGTATATAATTATCTAAAAACGTTTGATAAATTTTCAGTCATTTATGAATTTGGCATTTAAGAGATAACTGCTTATTAATAAACTTATCACGGGATCGTCTACTCAAGAGCATGGCCATTTCTCAAAATTGATCTATTCCCGTTTTCCTTAACAGTTGACCAAAAATACCTTCTAATTAAAAATCTGAATATTTCATTAAAGTACTATGCCAGTACTTCCCTTAATGAATATTTTACTAATTTAAAATGTGTCTTTAATAGGCTAATAATATTAATTCAATAAAATTTCTTTTTCCTTGAAAATTTCCTTTGTAAAAGAATATAAACATTTTCAATAACATAAAGTTTTCTAATTATATAAATTTCAGTCAAAAAAGAGGTAAGGAAGTTAGAATTTAAGATGAATAATTTATTTTTTATATATATTGAAGCTCTTTTTCTTTCGTTCCTTTGACTTTTAATTTTATCCAGAAAGTGTTCATTCTCAAAAGAATAATTACTATTGAAAATTGCGTATAAATAAAATTAAATGACAACATAATAGAGGGAAAAACTTTCAGCTTTCTTAAGTATAAGTATCTAAGCATTTTAATTAAAAGAAGTGATTCAGTCTTGTTATATTTTTTTCTAGATACACATAACTATAAATTAAGTTTTTAAATGTATTTTTGGAAAGTAAACTCTAAAAAAAATATGCCGTGTACTTCGATACAAATGTTTAAAACTTTTTTATAAAAGACAAGAAAGAAAATTATATTAGGTTTTTAAATTAAAATTCTCTTATCTTGAATTAACACATAAATTTTAAAATATAGGCGGTCGAATTTTTTTTTCACATCAGAGTATCGTAATATGCTTTGTTTCAATTTTATCTTTTTTTCTTTCATGATTCCTTTTCTTTACTTGAACTGAAAGTTAATATAAAATTAAAATCGCTTTTAATTGAAATCACTCCAAGAAAATAAAGTTTTAAAACTGATTATAGTTTAATTAATTTTAATCGCTATTTTAGATGGAGTCTTATATGTGATTTAAAATTTTTATGATAAGCTAAAACTGTCCGTCTAAAACTAATAAAAATATTCTTTATTAATTTAAATTATTTTTAATCTATTTCCTTCCAAAAATGATGAATTCCTTTAAATTTTTAGTTCCTTACTGTGGAAATAATCAAAAATAAAAGTTTGAAATTATAATGAGAACTAGCCGCCTTTGGCGACCAGCCGGTTCGCCAATCTTAATGTTCGTTAAAATTTTAATAATTAAATATTTTATGCAATTCCAACTTTAATAGATTCTTCAGTAAAATATTTTAAAACTTCAAATTTTGATAGTCATATAATTCACTCATAATATTATAAAGGCCTTCAGTCATAACGTGATATGTATCTCTCTCATTTTCTGTTACCCCTAGTAGAATTTATGCTTTAAAGTAAAGTGTAAAGGATTAATCTGCAATTAATATAATAATATTTTTTTACTGAAACAAAGCATTTTTTTAATAATATGATTACTGATAATAGAGTCACTGAGCGTTTAAACTTTATGGGCACTAAAGAATATCTTTCTTAATTTATATAATATCTCAAGAAGTCATGAACAGAATTTTCTCAGATTCATCATGAACGGATCGATTCATTAACAATGTTTCATTTTAAATGCATCAAACACTAAGAAAATAAAATGAATCGTTTAAAATAATCGGTCGAAAACAGGTTTAAAAAAACTACTTAAAAAACGATGTACTTAAAACTATAAGCATATATCAAAAAATATATAACTAACAGAAATACAATTTAATTACGAAAGCATGCAATTAGCCTAAAAATAATTTAAATCATTGAAAACAGGTTTAAAAAAAACTACTTAAAAAACGATGTACTTAAAACTATAAGCATACACAAAAAAATACATAACTAACATAAATACAATTTACTTACAAAAGCATACAACTAACCGAAAAGTAATTTAAATCGTCCGTTGTTAATGGTTGCCATGCCAACAATCAGAACACAGTGCGAATGTGTGAATTTTCTTCGCCTTTTACGGTAACGCAAATGCGTGAATTTTTCTACGCCAGTTGGGGTAACGCTATGCAGATTATACATTTTTAATTTCCTTTATTCTGTGTTATTTTAATTCAAAAGTACTTCAGAATGAATCTGAAACATGGATTAATTAACAATGTTTAATTTTAAATGCATAAAACATTAAGAAAATAAACAGAATCGTTTGAAATAATCCGCCGAAAAATCTTAACCCTAGCCTCATTACTGTTGGGAGAAAAAAAGAACTAAAGCCTAAATCATTTGGCGTTGGGGAAAATGGAAGATTATTTTGGCGGAAAAGTTGGCGGTGGGGAAAATGGAAGATTTTTTTGGCGGGAAAGTTAGTTTTTAATTAATAATTAAAATTCTAATTAAAATTTCAAAAAAAGGGAACCCAGGTGCACATTCCCGACCTCTAAGGTATACATGTACCAAATTTGGTAGCTGTATGTCAAATGACCTGGTCTGAAGAGCGCCAACACACACACACACACACACACACACATTGAGCTTTATTATAAGTATAGATATAGATGACAGGATTGATTTTATAAGCTTGTAGCAAGCAAATATTTAAATGAAATAAACAAGATTTTTATTTTCGTGAACAAATTAAAAGCGAAAAACATTAAAAGCAATATTTAACTGAGCATAAAAATTAAGAAAAAGTATTACAAAAATTTGTAAGCCTATCTAAAATTATTTGATACAATATAGTGATAAAAATATTTTAATGGATAGGAAATTTCATTACATTCAAAAATGTTTTAACTTTTAATTAATGCTTCATTGTTTTAAGTTTTTTGTGTAATTCATTGCTGCTTAATTTTCTTATAATATTTAAGTGCCCATGAATTCTTAATAATTCTCTTTTTTGACATCGATATTTGAGATAAAATAAATTTTAGTATAAGCACTTTAATACTTTAATCAATATTCACGAGATATATTTTAATTTTCAAGCATTTAATATTAAATTCGTTTCTGAAGTATTTAATATTCGATTCGATTCTAAAGGAATTAATACGATATAAAGATTGTTATGATATATTGAAATAGATTTTTCCTTAATTTTCTACTAGCACTGAATGTAAGAAAAATAAATTGAAGCGATTAATTGACAATTAATTTTTGAAAACATGCAATATTTTTTTATCATTTCAAAACACAGCTATATATAATTTTAAAATCCTAATTCATATGACTGAAAAATTTATTAAAAATCTGAATTTTTTATGAACAAATCTGGACATATAAAAATGTTCTGACGTATAAAATATACAAATTGAAACGCAATGATATCGAAATGTTATACGATGAATAGATTTTAACATTCAATACAAAGAAAACAGTGTTATTGAAATGTAAATCAAGGAAAATAGAAATCAAGGAAAATAGTTTATCAGTCTATTTTTTTCAACAATTTATATTTCAAAAATTTATAAACGATAAACAATGAAAATGCATGAGATAAATCTCAAGATTCTTTTATGTAAAATAATAATTACAAAAATTTAAAATAATTGAAATCATAAAAGTCAAGTTCTAAAGTCAAAACAAACGTATTTTATGTTATTCTTATTTGACAGATATTTATTCTTCAGTTTGTGAATCATCTCTTTATCTTACTTTAATATCAATACCAAAAGATTTACACGGCTTTTCAATGAAAAAGTGATATATACAAGAATATTTATACATGTTGCATTTATTTATTAGAAGATGTTTCATATTTATCCATCATCTAATTCATTCTTATAAAAAGTACTTTGTTCAGGTGTCCAAATTACCTGCACTGATTGAATTTTCTATAGTTTACATAAGATTTTAAAATCAGTGGGAATGATTGCCTTAAAATTATTTTGCATATTATATAATGTTCGTCTCCCACCCCCGCTAAAAATTATGGAAATTGGACAAAACCGTAAAGTCCATGAATACTCAGATTTTTATTTCAGAGTTCATTTGTATGCTACTTAGCATAGTAAAGGAAAAGATACATTAATCTGTGCATGTATATTAATTGCATGGAAATGGGAAAAGATGATTGCCAGAAATGGATTTATATCTATTTTCTATTTGGCGATTAATCGCAGGCTTGCAGTTAATATACAACCATCCGAAAATCGATCATATATTTTAAGCACCTTTTTCCCATTCGATTGAAACCAAAATTTGGCATACAACAATTTTAATCATAAGATAACATACCGAATTCCATTTATTTAAGCCATTGCGATTTTAAGTTTTTATAGATCTACCAGAGGAAATAGAGAACTACAGATGAGTAAACATTTGAAGGAATTAATTCCAAATTTGGTCCCCCCCATATAGTTTAGATGCATAATCTGCATACTAAATTTTATCTTATATTGATTAGTTCGTTTTCTAGTTAGAGTATTCACTTGTATTCAGACAACCAGATTGGCAGATTGACTCTGAATGAATTGTGTAAAACTTTGATTGTAATCAATTGATCTTAAGTCTATATACTAAATTTTAACCATTAAATATGCTTTTTTTTTAATATGAGTGCAGAAAACAGAATCATTCAGCATTGAATTCTTAGATGCATTGCAGAATACTTTCTATAATGTATGTAATATCACAAAGAATTATTAATTTTTTTTTTCTGAATCTTCATAAAATAAATTTTATTTTCTGAAAGATATAAATGACGTAAATAATAATGTTTCAATTGGTTTCATTTCCAAATTTAATTCCAAAAAATTAGGATCTAAATTTTACAGTTTCAGTTATTAATCAGGAATTATATTCGATGAAATATTCTTGACACTTCAAATTTAATTTTTTTTTAAATATACATTTTTTGCATTTAAATCTGACCAAGTTATGAAGTTATGAATATCACTGCTTTAGGAAAATCGACTATTTCATAATTTGAGACAAATCAGCCTTAGGGAAACTTCGGACACTGATAGGTGACTTTGAGACGGTCATCGGAAAGGTCTAAAATCGGGCTTTTTTTTATGAGACAGCATAAATCAAATTTTCATAACTTATTGAGTTTTAATCGAATAGATTTGACCTTTTGTTTCTATTTAAGATGTTAAAATATCAAGAATGTTTTACTAAATATGTCTAATATAACCGATATTAGGTATAAAAATGTAAAATTCGTTATTCATCTTAACATTTATTGTCTCAAAATGTAATGTAAAATAGTATTCTTTACTTCATTTCAACCATATTTCACCTTAGATATATACGCCTAATACTAACTCCTAATAAATTAAGTTCCTCACGTGTTGGGATGCAAATAGTGTGAACATTATGTACATATAAACGGCGTATATCTTAAATACTCCAGCACTGTGGAATTAATAATATAGGTACTTTAAATGTTTTCACAGAAATTCTTCTTATACTTTTCTAGAAAATAGAAAATGTTTCATGTTTAATTTATTTCTTACATACAAGTGCGGAAAAGCATGCATTTTTAGAATTAGTTCATAATAAGTTTTTTAGCCCTTTAAAGAGCCATTTTTTTTTCTAGTCATATTATGTTAAAATATTTTTAGGCTTGAAATTAGAATAAGAAAAGGAATTCATTTAGCTTATTACATAAATTTAATTTTATTTATTAATTAATTAATTTGGTTAATTAATAATTTAGTAACAAATCACGACACGTCATTTTATGTGAGATAAAGAACTGAAGCATCTAAGTTTTTGTCTGTCTAAAAAAATTGGTCAGAACTTACGCCAACCTACATAATTTCATACAAAGATTGATAAATTTGGTGGGAAGCATACTTCCCACGACCCTAGAAAGGGTTAATCTAAGCATTTAATAACGTGATAGTAAGACGTTGATAAAAGCAAATTTTTCCCATACTCGCAGAACGTGTTCGTGCAGTTTAAATGTTATTCTGGTTTTGTACGAAATAAATTACTGAAAAATATAGTTAAATTTTTTTTAAAAAATTCATTGAAAATATAAACTTAATTTATAAGTTTAAACATTGACTACATTAGAAAGATTTTATTTGTATTTTAAGCATTCAATATGTTCTTTGGCAAATTAAATTTTATTTTCATTTTGTGTGAATTTAATTGTTGGAAAATGATTAATGTTTTTTTGAAATTCAATAAAATTATAAATGTAATTTTACAATTTAAAAAATTTATTTAAAAGATTAATTTCATAAACTCATTTAAAAGATTTTTTTCACAAGCTCATAGATTATTTTTTTAAACTTCACTAGATGTAAAAATCAAATTGAAATTCTATTTAAAATTTCAAAAAAAAAAAAATCGCTCCGAGTTGTACAATTGTGCCTTCTAAAGTAAAATATGTATCAGGGTTGATTGCACTTAGTCAAACGGTCTGGCCTGTAGAGCTCCAACACACACATGCATCATTATCTATATCTATACTTATGATAAAGCTCAATGTGTGTGTGTGTGTGTGTTGGCGCTCTACAGGCCAAGTCATTTGACATACAGCTATCAAATATTTGGTACATGTATACCTTAGAGGTCGGGAATGTGCACCTGGGGGCCCTTTTTTTGAAATTTTAATTATTAATTAAAAATTAACTTTCCCGCCAAAAAAATCTTCCATTTTCCCCACCGCCAAATGAGTAAGGATTCAATTTTTTTTCTCCCAACTGTAATGAGGCTAGGGTTAAGATTTTTCGGCGGATTATTTCAAAAGATTCTGTTTATTTTCTTAATGTTTTATGCATTTAAAATTAAACATTGTTAATTAATCCATGTTTCAGATTCATTCTGAAGTACTTTTGAATTAAAATAACACAGAATAAAGGAAATTAAAAATATATAATCTGCATAGCGTTACCCCAACTGGCGTAGAAAAATTCAAGCATTTGCGTTACCAGAGATGGCGAAGAAAATTCGCGCATGCGCATTCTGATTGTTGCCATGACAACCGTTATCAACGGATGATTTAAATTATTTTTAGGTTAGTTGCTTACTTTTGTAAGTAAATTGCATTTATGTTAGTTATATATTTTTTGTATATACTTATAGTTTTAAGTACATCGTTTTTTAAGTAGTTTTTTAAACCTATTTTCAACCGATTATTTTAAACGATTCATTTTATTTTCTTAAAGTTTGATGCATTTAAAATGAAACATTGTTAATGAATCGATCTGTTCATGATGAATCTGAGAAAATTTTGTTGACAAATTCTTGAGATATTACATAACTTAAGAAAGATATTCTTTAGCGCCCATAAAGTTTAAACGCTCAGTGACTCTATTATCAGTAATCATATTATTAAAAAAAATGCTTTGTTTCAGTAAAAAATATTATTATATTAATTACAGTTTAGTCATTTCCATTTTAATTTTAAGCATAAATTCTACCGGAACTAACAGAAAATTAGAGAGATACATATTATGTTATGGCTGAAGGACTTTATATTATTATGAGTGAATTACATGACTATCAAAATTTGAAGCTTTAAAATATTTGATGAAGAAGCTATTAAAGTAGGAATTACATAAAATATTTAATTATTAAAATTTTAACGAGCATTAAGATTGGCGAACCGGCTGGTCGCCAAAGGCGGCTAGTTATAAATAAAGATAAATTTCTGATCCTTTCGTACATCTGTAAGCATTCCCTAAGATTATTTATCAAGTTTATTTAGATGTAAGCAATATGACAAATCCATGTTATAATGTTAATTTAATTCAAAGATTAAAAATGTTTCAGATTTCATCAAGCTCTAGATTATTTAAACTTCCTGAGTCCTAGTAAAAGTGTTTATAAATTAAAAAAGTGTATCAGATAAAATGTGTCATTTTCAATTTTGAAAAAAAAAATCTAGTAGAGTATTTTGAATTTATCTTTCTGCATTTGGTACAATGATACGTCCCCTTTTGAGTGCGGTATCTATGCATTGGACTAACCGTTTTCTATAATCTATAAATTCTGAAGATTATATGAAGACTTTTTTAGAGATTTTTCTACCACTTTTAAAATGCTGATATATTTCTAGATGTTACAGTTGTATGACAGCCATATAAGCTGTAAATTTATTAATTAACACTCTCTAATGCTCACTGGATCCGAAAATAACATCTTTTCATTGAAATTAAGATGAATTTCAGAATCCGTAACTTAAAACCATAGAAACTTACTGTCATTGTTTCATACATTTCGAAAATGCTGCTCCTCCATCCAGTATTCTGACAGTGTTCACATTAAGACAAATGCCAAAATTTGAGATTAGTCTCAACAAGCTGCACCGAAAGCCTCTAATAGTCTGCTGGACTTCGTTAATATTTACGAGTTGATTCCGGAAAGGAATGTAAATTTGCATCGTTCCGGTTCGTTTGTGTGTTAACGGAACTTAACCATAATAGTCCGGTTTCCTGGTTGAAATTGATTTCCCCTTGGAATTTAGAACCGTTTCCATAGCGAATAGTTTGCTTCCACCCATTACTTATTTAATAGATTCTTGAATAGCCCTGTCTTTATTTGTCTCATGACTTCCCCCGCGAATTGGTGACAAATTTGTGAGTAGCTCGTTTTGAAAACAAGGACTTCATATGGTCGGACGTCCAATACCAAATTAATGTTGACTCTTGACATAAATTATACATAATGGTTAGTTAAAATATCAAACTCCTTTCTCCACTTACAGTATTTAGTTTTCCAAATCTTTACTTCATTTACAGTCTTGTGCTAATAAGAAATATTGCAGCATAATCAGATTCTGTAGAATATTACAAAATGATGGATTATTTATTTAAAAGCATTAATGTATGAAATATGAATACTTTGATTGCAACTATAACATAAATCCCAATAATAAAATAAAAAGGTAATCAAGAAAGATTATAATAGTATTATATTCCAAGATTCTAGGTTTAAAATAACCCTAAATTACATGTTTTCTCAGATAATCTAATATTTGTAAACTACCTAGATTCTCTAATATAAGTAACTAGTTATCATTATCCATGTGCCTTATCTTATTGAAAAATGATAAAAGTCTCTTTTTGTAATATGACATACACATAATTTTGTAATATGATCCATGACACACAATTCATGCTTTCCCAAATAGTCACAGATTTGCTGTTTCCAGCCTATTATATTCCCGACAAACTGCTATTCTCATTCTTTTTTGTTTCTAAAAGGACTTTAATTTTCTAAAAAACTCCTAACAAATGCCGATAACAACTTTTAAATCTTAATATTACTCAAAAAAAACTTTAACAACGTAAATAGATCGAGAAACAAACTTCTGCCAAAACCTGAAAATTCTGATTGTATTCTAAGTTGATAAAATTAACATTTTCAATTCCAATCACATTGAAACTAATTTACATATCTATGAAGTTGAAGGACGATATAGATCAAGAGATAAAGAATTATTAAAAGAATGTTCCATTATGTATAAATAATAATTATCATATTAATATATTTCATAAAAGATATATTCTCTGTAAATTTTTAAATAAAAATATCTAATTAAATTTTTTATAAGAAACTTAAGGTTCAGAAAATAAATAAATAAATAAAAATTCACTGAATTCACATTGTTTTATTTCAGTTGTGTCGCTGAGGAGAATGCAAAAGTTATAAAATAAGATTATAATAATAAATATTTATCAATAGCATCGACTATTTTAATAGAATATTAATAATTATTATTTTTAACAAATATTTTTTTATTTAAATAATTTAATCTCACTGCTTGAATTTTAAATTAAAATGATTTAGAATGCTTTGTTTAAAATTATTGCAGCAAAAAATCTTATTTTGTTAAAATTAGATTAGCACGAAAAAGTATTTCCTTAGTTAAATAATCTAATGAAATGCAGTGTAAGAGCAAGAAAAAATATTCAATATATTTGAACAAAACTTTCTTGTCACGCATGCCACTATGCCGTCATATCATAAATTGGATAATTTCTGTTATCAAAACCTGAGAAGTATCGAAAAATGCTAGTTCATTAAAGAAAAATGCGAAAGTTAAAAAAAAAAAAAAAAAAAAAAAACATTTTTTCGTAGTTTCTGGTTAAAGTTGCCCGTTGTTCTTATTCATAGTAAAAATACTTCAAGGTAACACCTTTCTTAAATTTTCATCTTTAATGCACTTTCATCTTAAGCTTTTGAAAATAATCCATCCAATAAAAAAAATCTGAAAGAAAAAAAAATAAAAATATTTATTTTTTTAACCCGCACTATCTGCTTATTTAAAAAAAAGTTTATTTTTTATTTGCATCCAAGTGGCAAGTGAATGTCATCGGTATCGCGACCAGACCTGTCTCACTTTTTAAAATTCACCCCTCCATAATAAAAATGAAAGAAAAAATATTCTTCCATTCCAAAAGGTCCCTTCATACATATTAATGCACTCTCTTTTGTATTTACATTATGAGTCAAATTCAATGCACATTCTTTAGGCGAGGAAAAAATAAAAATTCAACAGGCTCTCTTTACTTTTTTTTTTCATTTTGGGCTATGTATTTTTTTTTAATTCGAGGCAAAAAACTATGCAATTAAACTTTATCGAAAGCTTTTACATAACCTAAAAATAAAAGGCGCTCATTTATTTTATATGGTGGGAAGTTTGAGTCATAAAGATGCGTCCCAGGTTAGAAGCTCGTGCTTTTCGTGGAAAGTGCGTAAATGTCAAGAGAAAGGGTTGCTGTATGGAAGCTGAGATTTTATTAAGCGCTAAGTTTCTCTTCAGGAAAAAGGAAGAAGTCCCTAGGATGCTGGCTGCTCCCCTACCTGAAAGGCAGACAGACACTCTGTCCCTCATTAATACCAAGATCCAACTAGCTGCGATCTCTCTAGGAAACCATCTTTGCCCACGAAATTCTCTATGATACCAAAGAACGGAAGTTTGGGTTGCTAAAGAATTGTAAAAATTAGCCCTTATTTGGATTTTAGTATGCTCAAGCGAAAACATTAAAGAGTCTTCAGTTTATTCAGAATAAATTTAGGAAAATTTCGTGATAAATCTTATCGAAATAGTACACAGACATGTTGATAAAAATCATTTTGCAAAGACATTGGTAAATAGAACATTTATACGTCTGAAATTGTTGACATGTATCTTTTATAATGAACATCTAAAACTATATGTAATATTCTTCTTTATCTGTAATCTCTCTCTCTATATATATATATGATATCTGAGATCTATATAATATCTCAAATATCTGAGACTTTGATTTCTTTTTTTATTACTTTTCAGATATGTTTATACATTCATTTTGTTTCAAGGTATATTTACAAATGCAAAAGTCAATGAGCAGTCTGATTTTTACCAATGAAATTTGTCTAAAATCTGAAATAGGAGCAAATATTTGATATAAAATCAATGTAAAATTTCATCCATCAGGCCATAGAGTGAGGCTATACATAGACAGACAAACATATGTAACTTTAAAAACATATTTTTCTGGCTCAATAAGGATCAAAATATGCAAATTCTTCAAAATTTCGAAGTCTAATTCTTTGACGATTGCAGCACTTTTTCATAGAATATTTTGAAAAAGGGGAAAATATAAGAAGAGTCAGATCTCATAGCAAGAGTATTTGTCAAATACAAAGATGCATGAATTTTCAGCACGAAGTTACTGCAAGGACAATTTAAACCTCCCGGCATGTCCTATATCTGCTAAAACCAAGAAAAAAATCAAATAAGCTTTTATTCAATGTTTGTATTTTAAATGCAGTAAATGCAAATTTAAAAATATCTATAAAAAATAAGAAGAGGGTATGGAAAATATAACTTATAGAAATTTATGTCCGAAATTCTATTAATTTTTAGTACTACATTTCACAAAAATATAGGCTCGATTTTTTTTTCTTGAAATAAGCAAAGACTTCTTCGAAGATATAAGCTTTAATTTTTAAATAAATCTTAAAATATAAACTTTTTTATTTAATTCAAATTTTCTTTATTACAAATAATATCAAATATATAGTTATTTGATATTGTAATTTTATAAATATCTAAATATGTTTACATAACGTTAAAAACAATCCGGTACTGAAGTAGTTCAACAAAAAGGAAATATTCTTATTGATGACTTTTTGATCTCAAAAGATAAGTTATCAAACATTTGATTGAATTAAAAACACGTTTTCTGAAACTGCATAATAAAACTGATTTTCGTTTAATCTTTTTATGTAAAGAACAAAAAATTATTTCATTAGTGAAATTTGGTATATTTATAAGAAATATATATTGCGTATAGACTTTTACCAAAATAAAATAATGGCATACGATCAATATATGTAAAATTCTAAAATACGAAACAATAACGCCCTTATTGCGTCATCCCATGTCTCTATAATAGTGATAAAGCTTGCTGAAATAATGCTATTTATAAGATTTTAACGGAATCATCTAAATAAACCCCAGCTACAAGGAAATGCTATTATCATAATGCCGTTTAAGGGTTGAATTCCCAAACGTAAAAGGATTAACGTAAATTCCTTTACATTTGGGTTTTGGATTACCTATCTTCTAGGTATCCTACTACCTTGCATCAAATAACATACCGAATACTTGTGGAAACTACATGACAACATTTTATTTTGTCAAAAACAGTATTTGACATTTATTAAAAGCACTAATTTGGAAATAACAAACAAGAAAACTTCTTAATTTACTTGTTGTATAATTTCCATAAAAGAAATACCCATTCCCATTGTATTGGTAATTGTTTTTTCAAGCTTCATATTTTTCAGAAGACATGTGTTCACGATATATATATTTTTTGAGAAACCATTTTTTTTGCACAAAAGAGCATTAGATTGTGATTTTGGAGTCGTGTTTAAAATAATAATACTATGAAAATCATATTCCTGGAACACTTAAAAAAAATTCTAAACTAAATAATAAATAAGGAAACACAGTTACAAATCATTTACTGCAGACTTCCATTTGATATTTTTTTCGTATTTGCTCTTATTTATTTTAACAAACGGATTCAGTTGTGATTGTAAATAAATTTATTAAGATTTGACTTTATGATAAAAAACAATCTCGTGCAAATTTTTGAAGCGCCATTTTCAAAATACGCCATTCATTAGTGCAATTACTGTCAGAAAGCTATCAAAAGCTTTCAAAGATCAAAATTGAATTGGAATTAAATTTCCAATTAAAATTCTAGCTTAATGTTTCTATAGACAATAACATAGATAAGCAATATACTGAAATTTGTTTATATTTCATTCAGTCTAAAGTTGGTGAATTTCAAAATGTTATTTCGGAATACAATAAAAATCTTAAACAATACTGAAACGGAGACTGAAATATTCTTCTAACAAATAATTAGTATTTGGAAACACATTTATTATTTTTCTCTATAAATGTATTCCTAATCATTAATGGATTCCTTGAAATTGCCATATATAGTTGACTCATCCTATATATTTATGAAAGGTACGTAAATTAATTTTTTATATTCAAGCTATTCTTATAGGCAAAGTTCTAATTATTGATGGAAAATTTGATTTACTAACTAAAATCAGTTGTTTAATTTCATACAGTTGAATTTATTTATTAAACTGAATAAGGCATCTAAAAAGCAAAGATCATACCCCTCAGAAGACATATTTGTTAACTAGAAATATTAATAAATAAATGCTGACGAACGAAAGAAATAAATACTTTTGTTAAAAAAACAATTGCATTTTCATTTAATGACTTTTTGAAGCTTCTTTCAAATTGATATCCATTTTATAGATATTTATTTATTTGAGATTTTAGATTTTTCCTTCACAATTTTTCCAATTTTCCTTACCGTCTAGTTTCAAAAATTTATTTTTGAGCCTAAGAATCTTGCATTCAAAATATGGATTTCCAGAATTCTGTTTTGTTCAGAATCAAATATCCTGAAACGTCATGAGTACAGGATCAAATATCCTTGCTGCATTCTAAAGTCAAATATCTCCCCTCTTCAATGTTCTAGTCATGGTTGTAAATAACATTTTATTCAAAAGAATTTATGTTTGAATGAGTATTAATTTTGTAGATTATTATAGGTTATTTTATGCTAATATGATAATTCCAAAATATGAGGTAGATAATAATCGATCATTTCAATTAAGATAATAATCGATTGTTTTGTTGTAGTAATTTATTATTATTTAGTAAGTAGATAATTATCGATTATTTTGGAGTCATCATTTTTTTTTATTGAACATTTATAAATCCCCCGTGCACCACAAACTATCACACGGGGCTTACAAAAGTAAGTATGTAACACATTACAAAAAGAAAAATAAGAAAATTTAACAGTTATGAAGGATTACATATGTCAACAATAAATTTACAGAAATTTTCAAAAGCACTTCTAGTGGAAATAAGTTGGTGAAACTCTGTAGGCCAATTTAAATTCATGTGCTTAAGAGCCAGTCTTAGGATCTGTCTTTCTTTGTCAAACTTGGAACATAGAAGGAGCACATGTTCAACATTTTCCTCCCCACCAATATTACAATCGCAGGAAGATGATGGAAACAAATTAAATTTGTACAAGTAACTTTTAAAGTTACCATGACCAATTAGAAATTGGGGTATTTTGTAATTAGTATAAAAATGATGGCATGACAGTCTCTTATTAATGGATGGAAAAAAAATCTTTGTTAAGCTCCCTTTATTTGAAAGGAGGATTGTTCGATTATTGATTCCAAGACTCCACCATTTTTTCTCTCGTAATCTTCTTGTAAAAGGATTTAGGAATATTAACGTCATTGTCGATTTTGCGCCATCAGCTTTTGCAAGCCAATCGGCCCGCTCATTTCCATAAATGCCCGTGTGTCCACGAACAAATGAAAAAACTACTTAGATATTTTTATCTTTCAGGCTTTTAATTTGCTTTTGGATTTCAACGATTATGTTGTTAGACGAAGAAATACACTTCAAAGAATCCAAGGATGATAGAGAATCGGTACAAATAAGATAGTCTGAGATTACATTATTTATGTTCAGCGATCCATTTGATGGCGAAGTTTAAGCATAAGAGTTCAGCTACAAAACTGTGCATTCATCACGAATTCTGAATTGAAAGTGCTCGGATTCAATACCACCCCTGAAAACAACAAATGCGAAACCAACTCTACCATCAATTTTACTGCCATCATTATAGCAAATAACCGGAAAAACATCCTTGATTTTATCACTAAATTGAATAATATTGAGAGCGGTTCTCTCTGAGGGATGAGGTAGAAAAGGTAGAGACAGAATATAATCATAATTAGAGATGTAAGAAGCAGAGGGATTTTCCTTATAGGCAATATTATGAAGAATAACAATATCAATTGGAGGGAAGCCAGAAATTGCATAAACAGACTCGTAACTAATGGTACGATATCCGCGTATGACCCGCAAAAGTATCCTTCTTTGTATGCGTCGCAGATATTTAGAAGATTCTCGAAGATATTATCCTTCTAAGCGCTGCACCCCAAACTCTAGAACCATACATTATGAAGGGTTCGATTCCTTGTTTATCAATAAGAGAATGTACGTTGGAATTAATACCAAACGTGTTGCGTGCAATCCGATTTAATCCACGCTGCAATTTGTCACATTTCTCTGATACGTAAATTAAGTGTTGCTTCCACGAAAATTTACTATCAAGAAGAACCCCAAGATATTTCATTTGCTTTACCATAATCAAGGGAGCTCCGTCGAGATAAAGTTGAAATGCATCATAGCAAACGTTTCGTTTTTCAATAGCCATGACTCTGGTTTTTTCAGGATTAAATTCTAATTTAAAATCTTTTGACCATTCGAAAGCGAGGTTCAAAGTTTCCTGTGCGTATAGGAATGTCGCTGGAAGATCCTTACCTTGGAAACAAATTAGGATGGAGTCATCATTTAAAAAGGAAAATTAATGAAGGCTCAATATTCGAATAAATTTATAATGTTTTTATTAGTGTAATGTATATAATTCTTTCTAAATTTTTACATGTATTGTTCTTTTATATATACGGAGTATAACGATTAAGGGGATAATAAATAATTTTATATATATAAGTAAGTTTTCAAAAATATTTTTGAATGTGTTTTCTTAAACTCACATTTTTATTATATCGAACATAGTTGCTAATTTCATAAATTTTATTTCATCAGAATTATTCTGCATTTAATATAACGAACTACAAAATGAAGTAGGTAAGAATTTTAACCAAATGTTTTAAACCTATTTAAATCAGATATATATTATAGGTAGATACATATAGATATAGAAGTATTATATTTTGAAATATTATTGAGGCATTCTCACTAAATATATCGTGTTTGACAGAGAAAGTCATTCTCTCGTCATGTGTACTCTGCAATTCTTTTAATTTCTTCTACTTCAAATGAAGACCGCGGCCGAAGTTGAATGACAGAACCACCTCAGAAAATAATATGAGTGAAGTCCATATAATTGACCCCATTATGAGGGTAGTATTATGATATCTTCATAATATGATGTGGCCATTAATAAACAAATACCACAATTATTGATGCTCCTCCAGGAGAATTGAAAAGACATTGTTAATAAAACAATTTCTCAAGAAGACTCACAGCTACAAACATATTCATAACATAAATTCATAAACATATAACACATACGATACGTATAGTTTGAAAATAACAGCAACAAATTTAGTTTATCTGCAAATAAATTTCGAATTTATGAAAACTATAAATTTACTAGACATTAATTAAAAGAAGATTGATATCTTTAACGACTTTCTTATTACATAATGTTTAAATTCACAAATGTTTTTATAAAATTAGTTTTAAAAACTGGTAGTTTTAAGTTAACGAGTTTTGATTGGTAACTCGTTCAATTTAAAAAAGCTTCCTTTATACCAAGCAACTCCATTCATTGAATGTCTCAATTTCAGTTATTAAATTCCTATTTTTTCTAATTGTCTGAAATATAGTTTTTTCCTCCATAAACGCATAAGCATTCCTTAGAAATACTTTTACTTTCTCATTTCAATTTGCAATTAGGAAAGTTGAATCTTTCCAAAATAGAATATATTATAATTACTATATTCTTCGTTTAGAAGCAATTAAAAATCCAATATTAATCAAAGTTTTATCTTACTTTTTACTTAATATGATACGGAACATTTCCATTATCTATTACAATATTCTTGTTTTTTTTACGTTCTACATATAATTTTCATTTGTGCTTTAATTAATGTATAATTTTTTAGATCTAAGCTCGTTTAAGAGAATAAAATATGTCTGTTCTGAATATTGAGATTTTATCTTGAAATGATTTTCTCCAACAACTTACTTGTTTTACTCTCATTGTAACTTAACCCAGCTATGTACATTTAGCACACTGATTATGCTTTTCCATTAATAATTAATTAAAGAAATTTGATTGGGATTAAAAATTACATATAAGTTATTCTCAAAAATTGTCTTGCAAAATCTTAAACGAACAGACGAATAATGAAGGAAAGGGAAATAAGAAACTAACAAAATACAAAATCGCGTTTTTCAACATATCTGGAATATAAGAAAAATATTCGTTGGAAATATTTTCAAGTTGTCTACAATCAAAAAAAATTATTTCAATATTAGCTTTGCCAACATTCAAAACAAAAGAAATATTTGAATTACTTTGTAACTACTTAGTGAGTGCAATAGAGCTTTTGCTATATAATATAAGTAATATATGAAATAAATGAAAGCTCCTATATCAGCCAGACAAATGAAAATAAATTTTGAAAGTTTTTTCTCGAATAATGTTGTTAGAAAAATAAAACCTTTTAGTTAAATTATCGTTGAGTTACAAATTTAGAAATATTATTTGCGAAATCCGTTTTAAAATTTATTTTTCATTTTCGAATTGAGTAATGGATTTAAATTGATATAAATATTTTATTATTCCTTCATACTGAAATATAATTTTGCGAAAAAAAAGATTTTGCGAAAAAAAAACACCTTATGACATCTAAATTCTTTTAAATCCTAACAAAACATCTTTTATGCAGGATTTATTTCACTTTATATTCCTATTTTCGATTTATATGGTATATTTTGTGGCAATTATTTTGTAATTCTAGGATAGGTTTTCAAGCCCTGCAATCATATTTAAAAATTAATTATTTTGGTTAAAAATGCTCTAGAAGGAAATCTATTAAGTTTTCTGGGATGTTTCAATAAAGTTAGAATAAATGTACAGATAATTAATCCATATTAGGCATTGAGAGAATTTTTAATAAATTAATGTTTTTTTCATCAAATGTCACAGTAACTTCTGAAAATAGTAAATCCTTGTAAAAGGTTTTCGGTAAACGAAGGAAAAGGAGATTGTTCATAAGTTTGTATTACTTGTGTTAGAATTCAGATATCGTATTTATTATTAATTAATTAATGTTGGTTTAAATTAATATTAATTAATTATTAAAGTCAGAATTATATTCTGAAATTAATTCTGATAAATATGTTTATATTCTGATAAAAAACAAATAAAAGCGTCTTATCTACTTTTCACATTCTCGTATAAAAATCATACATAAAAAAAAATGTCACAACTATAAAAAAAAATTGAGACTGAAAAATCCACAATCTTATAACTAACTTTACAATAAATTAAACATCTTTTGGTTAGTGTGAGTCTGTCTTTTTATTCATGATTTATTAAAACATGCCGACTTTTGACAAATGACTGTCTAATGTTTAACAAATTTCTCATGAACGAGAAGACATTTTATATAAGTACAAATTCAGTCTTTTTCACTGTAGTTTGAAACCCTAAAAAAGGCACTACATGAAACATTTCCTTCTCTTCTCTAAGAACGTTCTAATTACGTAAAAATATCATAATTCAGAATTTTTTATCCTAATTTCTTATTTATTTCCAAAAATATTACATTATTTTTAAGAATGCTGTCTTATTCCGATCCAGTAAAATTTGAAATATTTTTTCTAGGTACACAAGAGAATTATGCGGTTATAAGTAAAAAACACTTTATTTTGAATATATATACGAATTGAATATTTTCATCTTAAAATTATTTTCAAATGTTTGATAAATATCAAATTTAAGATTTTAAAACACAAAGAGAGTTTTGGTTATTTCGTATAGAAATTTTTGATGTTATTCGAAAATATTAACTTGAATAAAATAAAATTTAATTGTTTGAAAATTATCACTTATCACTCGTTAAAAATGACGTTATTCTTTGAAGATCATAAAGAAAAAAAATTACGTTTTAAATGGAACTTCTAGTATCTTATAGTGAAAAATAATGTTTCGTTTAAAGAAATAGTAGAAATCAAATAAGCATTTGGTATTTTTAGGGTTAAGAACCTCTGGAAAAATGAGCGTGGTTCATCATCAAACCAAGATGGCCGTCTGATCCAACCTGGGGACTTAACTCCTTTTTAACTACCACCTTTCCCCCCGCTGACAGAAGTGAATAGAGAAATATGGCAGCTATTAGCCTCAGCTCGAAGCTTTACTTTCCCAGCACCTTTCTCGAAATAGGAAATATAAGCAATTCCCGACCGCATTCTCCGGCAGCGGTCAGCCCCAAGGAGGTGCGATGGAGATCTTATTACCCACTGAAGTCGGGGGGAGGTGCTTTGGAGAGATAATTTGGCTAATATCATCGCGCGCCGGCGAACCGTTTATTAGAAAATGGCGTGAATGAAGTTCACCCGCGACAAAAGACTTCTTCGCCAGCTAATTGTTTAGTTCACTTTAAAAGTTTCTTTGGGTCTTAGGGAGAGTACTTCTGGGTTAACGATTCACTTCAGATAGGTTCCATGCGTGGTTCTTGGGCTGATAAGGGGCTTTTGTAACAAAACAACTCAAGTAATCTGGAAAGATCTTTGTCTGGAGGAGGTAGTTGCAAGCAATTTCTACTCTCTTGGTATGCTTTCTTAATGCATTTAACTCTGGTTATATATAAATTTATTTAAAAAAATGCGGTACAAAGGGTATACAGCTATGCATATGCAGGATACCCACTTTTATAGTGACCCAATAGTTAATTTTTATACCGTTAACGATAGACTTATAGTTACATATGGAAAAAATGCTTTAAGTCACAGAAATAATTATATTTCATGTTTTTGAGGTAATAAACAGATGTCTGGTTACGAAGTCCAACTTTTTATGCAGTCTTCCAGATCTATCAATCATATTTAGTAAAACATTATTGCATAAATGCATTGCCTGCGAGAATTATATAAATTTAATATATTTAATAAATTAAAATATATTTAAAAGTATTACAGCCTTTTTAAAGAATATTTCATCATTGCAATGAATATATATATATATATTATGATTGATAGGTTTTTTTTTTAATTTATTAAGATAAAAAAAATTATTAAAAAGAGTAATTATAAAAGAAAAGAAAACTAATAAAAATGAAACATACAGTCAGAATAGAATACAAAGATATTTCATATGTTGTATACTTCAAAGATTCAGATTGTGGTAGAAATTGTAGTTATCTGTCGTCTTAATATTTATTCTTACACATACATCAGATTTCATACATCTGAATTTTATGTATCATCATCTATTAATATAATAATGGGAATGCTGAAATATAACCATCAATATTAGCTATTTTTCACATAATTCATACTTTAAAAAGGTGAGTTAGATTTTGAATAAAATTTTAAAGGTTGTAAAGGAAAATATTAAAATTTCCAACCTCCTTAAGGGCTTCACTAAAATTCATTTAGATCCCAAATTATGTCTGAAATCCTTATTAACATCGTGTCTTGTCATATTTCAAAGATATTCCACCTTTACGAATACATTTCCGCTGTTGTTACCGATCTTAAGAAAGAGAAAGTCTGTGTGAAAAGGAAATACGGATGCACCTTATTTCCTTCATTCAGAAAACACGAATTCTGCATTATATTAAATTCTGCATTATATTAACAGAGAAAGAGAGAGCACAATTTTAATAACATGTATCCTAAAAGATGATATATTTTAAAGATATTCCAAATGGCTTCTTTCTTTTAATATAAATTCTACATTAAAAAAATTAGAATGTTTTAAAAATGAATTATAATTAATATACTAAAAAGTAGAATTTTTTTTTTAATTTATGGAAACAAAATCATATAAGCGTTAGGCTGAGAATAAATACAGGGTCAGGAAGAAATAAGTTATGCAATTCAGAGGGCTCTAAAATGCGTTCTATTGATCCAGATGTGAACTACAGATTATTGAGATGATGCGCTTTACATTTATTTAATAAAAAAATGAGTAAAAAATTCACCGTTAGGTGGCGTTGTAATACACACAAAACCATTTAATATGGTTTATAATTGTTAAATAAAGTTAAATTAAAATTTCTCAATATATCCTCCTTTATTTTTAACAATATGCTCAAATCGAAGAACCATATTTTCTATAGATGACCGGCGTGAGTCTGCAGGAATATTAAGAATATCGTGCCGAATATTTTCCTTCAGATGTGCCTTTGACGGTAGATATTGTCCTTCCAATAACCCCAAATCCAAAAGTCGCAAGGGGTAATGACGGACGAGCGAGGAGGTCATGCTATTGGGAAATGAAGGCTGACAATTCGTGCTTCTGTGAAATGCTGGATTAACAATCGCTTAACGCTACGATAAATATGAGGTGGTGCACCATCCTGCATGAAAATGATGTCTTGAAGAAATCCACGCTGTAGAAAAGTTGGGATTACAAAATCTCTCAGCATACCATGATACGGTTGTAATGTGACGAAACAGGTTTGGATTCCATTTGAAGTTATCTCTTCACAGAAATACGATCCAATGATAAAGATAGCTGTAAAACTACACCATACTGTCACTTTTTCAGTATGTAAGGGTTGTTCCTGGATAATGTGATTTCTCTACCCAAATTCGACAGTTGTGGGTGTTAACTTGCCCATTGAGGCAAAAGTGGGCCTCATTACTCCACAGAATGCTCCGTGGCCAAGTTGTATCAACCACCATTCGAGCAAGGAAGAAGTTCAAAAGTTTTACTGATCTCTAAGCCCCCGGCCTCCAATAGGTAGTGCGCGGACTTGATTTTGTATGGGTAAAAATACAAAATCTGCCGTACGATTTTTCGTACAGTTGAATACGGCATATGGAGAGCCTGGGACGAGATTTCGTTCTCTACCCGGAAAAATGGCAAGTTGTCCAGTTTTTTTAAATGTCTGCATCATCTTGCGTAGGCCATCTGGAGACATTGGGCTTCTTCGTATCTGCTTCATACAACGAAATTCCTTTACAGCTGCAACAAAGTTTTGTTGGTTCTGGTAGAACAATTTCACCAGTAGCGCTTTTTCTTGCAACGTAGACATGACGAACAGAGAAGAAACTAATGTTCTTCTTTTCATCCAAGGAAAAAAGGTAATAGGCATACGCTGTAATGCAAATTATGTTTCACATTTTCAATAAATACAAATAAATGCCATTTGTTTTACAGCGCCATGAATTGATGAATTTCTGTATTATTTTTTAATTAATAAATGTAAAGCGCGTCATCTGAATAATCTGTAGTTCAGATGTTAACTTATTTGGATCATTCTTAACTTATTTGGATTTAGCTTATTTGGAATTCATTTAAGAACCTTCTGAAGTGGGTAACTTTTTTCTTACTAACCCTGTATATTCTAATAAAATTTATTATGTAAAAATTACGTAAAAAATATTTTAATGACCAATAATATTACCAATATGAGTAAATAATATAAGAATAAATATATTGCATTAAAAATTGTGAAATAAACACGAATGAATCATAATTCCCAATTTAAGACAAATTTCCTCAAATATTCAAACTTTTTTTTTGAAAGTAGAATTTAAAACCTGTATTATTGCGTGTGTTTGTTAAACGATGTATATATTTTGAAATAAAAAAGTGGTTTAAAATATTTCCTTTTCAGTTCACTGAAAGGATTTTTTTAGTCTAGTGTCATAAAGAGAACAATAGTTTTCTCTTTACAGGTTTATGTTTTCATCCTTGAAATCTAGGCTTCGTGCAACTATTGTGCAACCCGCCAAAACTGAATACGCGTATTTTTATTTTTATTTATTTATTTATTTTTACCATATAGATAGCAAAGTGGAAAAACCTAATGTAATAAAAATAATTTTAAAATATCTCCTATTAAACTACTTAGCATCTTATTTTTCAATGAATAGTTAGCTATTTTCTTCCTTGCCATATTCATTGCATTCAATTTGCCTATACGGCTGTTTTCAACTTTTTAAACTTTTACGAATTTTTTTCTATTTTCATTTTTCTTTAAACAGTGTTTCTTCTTTTCATCACACTAATTAAAACGTTTTTTAAAGGATCCTTTAATTTTATCTTCGCTTTTTGTAAGTTTTAACATATTTTATTAATTATTATTGCAAATATTATGGTATCTTAAAAACAGTTTCTATTTTAATTTCATAATATGATTGGAGTGCTCATATGGAACCAAAATTAAATTTAATTTAATCAATTAATTTATAATTGAGTTCTGAAAACGTATAGCTCTTGGAAGCATACAGCATTGCAAATATTTAAAAACTCTAATACACGAGGAAAAAAAACTTTAGAACTTACAATCAAATTCTAAGATGAATTAATATGTAGTATATTAAATAATTGGTTAAAATAGAAGTGAAATATGTGAATATTCTTTCTTATATTATATATTTCCTGTATTCTTTCCTATATTCTGCAAGAAAATAAATTAATCTCATCAGTGATTTTGGCTATTGATTATGGAATTATTGCTGTGTTTATTTGATTACAAGACTTAATATTTGAAATTTTTTTCATATTCTTAAATCTCTCTATGAATTGAATTGATATTCATATTGCTATAGCAATACAAATATAAATTCAACTCACAGAGACATGTAAGAATATGAAGAAAAAAAAATTATTCAATATACAGAGAGATTTAAAAATATTAAAAAATTTTGAAATATAATATAATTTCAAATATAATTAAAGCTATAAAAATAATATCTTTATATATATTAATTAGCTTTTTTGATCAACATGAGTTTCAATTTGAAGAATTTTTACGCGATTTTGTGTTTTTTTTATAAATAATTTTATTGGTAAGCTTTTTTATTAGGAGCTACAAGATCTTTAGTCTGAAAATAATCTATATTTGCTAATATCTCAAATTATCAACTCAAGTAGAATAGCTGTTTCAATAAACATTTATTTATACATCATCAATTCTTTTGTTTTAAAAAGTTTGTATTACATTTTAATGCTTTTACATCTTCAATTGATGTGTAAACTATGACGCAAGCTTAGTTTAACTTTCTTTTTAAAAAAATATTTACTTCCTTTCTTATCATTCTGTTGATTTTTTTATAATTCTGTATGCTCAATTTATGCAGCTATAAAAAAAATATTTTGGAATATGATTAGATGTAGAAATTAAAAAGCTCTTCAAAACTCTTGATGAATGTCAAAACATTGTTAACTTTTAATTTTTAATACTTCAATAAAAATGTATATGTAAACTCATTGTGCATTTAAAATGGCATTATCTTAAACTATCTTTGAAACTCAGTATATTTTCGTTTCACACATTTTCAATCATTTCTTTAACTTTCATAGAAAGTTAAGATTTTTTTTCTATTATGACTAGGGATTGCAATACCGGACCAAAATTTCAATACCGGTATTCGGTATTTTTTGAATCTTAATACCGGGATACCGGTCTTAATACCGGTATTAGAAATTTTAGAAAAAGAAAGAAAACACAGGTCTTTCTTTGTTTTATTTGCCAGTTTTGTTAGAGAGTGCAAATATCACAAAAAATAATTTGTAACTTATAAATTATAACAGTATATAATCACAAAAAAAGTAAAGAAACATCTTATTTATTTAAATCACAAAAAAGTGTAAATATCACTATTCAGTTTGTGGTACTATTACAAATTTTTGAAATGTGATCTAAAAAAACATAATGCGTCTATTGTACTGTCATTAAGCCTGAAATATAATTTTGTGTAAAAATTACCAGCTGTCGAAAACGCTCTTTCGGCATCTACGCTAGTGGGTGGTACTGTTAGCAATGCGCGATATACTTTTTCCAAGTATTTACCTCTAAATCCCTCATCTTCAAATAAATCGATTTCTCGTCGGATGGTTTTGGATATAGCTGATTTCTGTATTGTATTTTGGTTCGTTGAATTTTTTTAAAATTCAGAACTTCTATTCTATTATTATTATATTATCACTAATTCTAATTTTTGTTCAAGAGACAATTTCTTTTCACTATCGACAGTAGTGACATAATCTTCGATAATTGAACCGAATTCTGAATGTGGATAGGTTTGTGGGAAAAAAAGTTTAAGAAACTTTACTCTAACTTAATCAGATTTGAATTGGTTATTTTCTTTTCTTCTTTTCATTTTCAGTTTTAAAATCATTAGAATTATGTAAATACCATAAGACATTTTCTATTTCGGTATGCCTTTCTTCTGTGCGATTTTTCAATGTAATATATAATTCTTCATATACTAATGTGTGCTGTTCTTTCAGTGACTGCAACATGAAATTTATTGTTGCATTAGCTGTTAATAAATTAGAATCTCTCCGACATAATGCCTCAATACTCAGTTTTATTAGAAGTAGAGATTATATAGTTCTGGATATTAAGTCGAATTCACTATCTGAAAAATTAATTTACAGGTTTAAGTCGATTATTGCTTTTTGGATTGGATTTCTCAGTTTCAAAAATCGTTCCATCATTAGGAGTAAACTGTTCCAACGTGTTTTTTAAATCTAATATTAACATATATTCTGTTCTATTTTCAGTTAGTATATATTTTAGTAATATATCCTTTTTATAGGGGAATGTTTAAATATTTTAACAATTTTTCGAACTTTATAAACTATAGGAATCAATTCTTGATAGGTTAATATTTCATCCTCATTAGCAATATCTTCTTCAACAATTACATTGTCATTATCTTCATTATCAATATCACTCTCACTCTTACTCTTTTCAAAGTTGGAGTCCGAAGTTTCTATATCCACAGTATTTGGATTCTTCTGTTCTTTATATTTTTGGTATAATATATCTATTACTCCTAATTGAATTCCATGTGCATAACACAACTGCTGATTTGCACCAATCAAATTTCCAACTTTTTTCATAATTGTTGCTCCATCAGTCGTTATGGATACAATATTTTCTTTCAGGGATAATCCATATTTCGCTAATTTAGGTTTAAGCAATTAATTAAGCCATTAATTAGCTAATTAATTTCGCCCGCTAGGGATACATAAAAACAAAAACGTATACTATATTGCTATATTCGCGATACCTGAACATATAGTGGAGACAATTTTAAAAATTTCTAGTAAATATCGAAAAACCGGTATTTAAACTTGTGAATACCGGTATTACGAAATTGTACAAATGGCTCAAAATACCGGTATTCGGTATCCCGGTATTGCAATCCCTAATTATGTCCTACATTCTTTTATTCAATTTTCTTTCTTTGGAAGTAAATTGGTTATAATTTACATATGCTGCAATCTAATGCTTCAGATTGGAAACTTAATTATGAGGTTATCAGATGGCAAATAAAGTAGTTCATCAAAGGAATTAAAAATACATAAAGATTTTAATGCACAATTCGTACACAAAACATATACAAAAGAAGCCATCCTTCATAAAAGGTTTCGTACATAGAATATGGGTTTTGTACTCAATTTCGATTTATTATGAAAAGATTGAATATGCATTTTCTATCATTTTCTTTGGGAGATGTTTTAATACGTTCATTGCCATGGTTGATGCTTGTGATTCGGACCACTATCACGAATTATTTGCTCTCTTTTAAATGTAGTAGAGAAGAAAACATCTAATTAGATAGTATGTATGAATCATAGGCTACTCATGTGCTGAGCAACGTATTATGACAAAGAGATATATACTAAACATAGGCTTCTTTCACTCGCATCAAATTCTACATTGATTGAGAACTTTTGCTGCCACGAGAATGTGAGTGACAAGCACCAACCTGGTAAACTCGATAGAGTTCTATAATTGTGACTTCAAAATGACATACCATGTTTTATTTATTTGCCAAGTTATTTAATTTTATCGAGTGATTTAATTGTACATATTGATGGGGGGGGGGGCTCAAACAATAGAGTTTGAATCCCTTGAGAAATTCTTCATTCCATCTATCCTGTGAATACTTTTTGAATTAATTTATTTCAAAAAAGACAGAGCTGATTAAAGAAAAGGCTTTTTTCATACTCAGTGAGTTTAAAACATCACGATTCACTTAAATTTCAATTCCAAGTCTTTCTTTTTATATGTTTTATATGCTTGGAATTTTATAACAAATGATGGTGCAAAATGTTTATTCATCCTAAGAAAAATGCAATAAATAAATATGTATTTTCGAGAGAAAAAAACCATGAATAGATATTTATTTTTCGAAAGGGAAATGTGACCAATAACATTTCTTCTTAGTTTACACTAAGCAAGAAAAGTTACCACTAGGCTACTAGTTTTATATATTTTTTATGTTTAGCATATTTATTAAAATTAAACTGAACACGTTTCCTTTTAATGTAATCTGAATAATCGAAAAAAAATCAGCTCATAAAAGCACAAAGAAAATAAAATAAGTTAATTAACTTTTATAATGAAAAAATGTGAATTTCAGATACTAAAACATCAGCAGAATGCTGAGAATAATGAATACACCATCGATCACAGGTGACGACTTCTTGCCCGTCCATTGGCGAAGCTCGATTAACTAGGATGCCCATCAAATGTCAGAAATTATTGTTTGGGTTATGTCAGCAATGTGTACAAAGCTCTAGACAAAATGCTAAACAACATCATCAATGAAATATAAACAAAAAGATTGATTTTGTTTGCTTGAAACCCTTCTTTAAAATTTCAACAAAAGAATTATTCTTCAAATACATATTTGACTTCTAGCTCAATAACAAAAAATTAAATTTACTCGGATTAAAAAATGAAATTATTTTATCAGAAATTAAAACATTTTTTTTATAAATCACGATTTATTGTTTGACATAACAAAAAAATGCTTACTCCGCAATTGCTTTTGTACCCAAAATTTCATAAAACTAATAACTATAATTTGCTCTTTTAGCTGATAATCGAAAATGTATCCAAGATTAAATAAAAAGAAACGTCCTAGGTAAGATGTGAGAAAAAAAAATAAAGCAACTGATTTGGATAAATTAATGCTGTGATAATTTATCTTAAATAGGAGTCCCTAAGAAGAAGGTTAAAGAATAGGTTGAAGATTTTTTCCTTCAGTATTGCAAAATCAGGAATTCAAAATTTGATGGCAACAAATTAATTTACTTTCATTAACTTCCCACTTTGGGGAAATTAATTTACTTTCATTAACTTAACTTTGGCGCTGATGGGAATCTCACTTGGATTTATACTAATGCAACTTTACTTTACTATACTTTGCAACTATACTTTATGCAACATTTGTGAAAGTGCCCCAAATGACAATATGCAATAGGTCCTCAAGAACAAATGTCACTCATCAAAATCAGTTTAATTCTTACCTCGTAACTGTAGCAGAGAACCAACTAACCATGCGCTAATAAAGAAAAATAGAAATCATAAACACAGGGCCCAAATAGTAGTTACTAATTTCTAATCTGTATACAATGTATATTTATATAATTATATGCGTTATAAAGATAAATACAATATTAATTATTATCATTTTTAATTTCTCTGGGTTTTTCTTCTTTTTTTTATCTCCAATGAATAACCTCTCTTTAGTTTTCCCATAGTTAACTGCCTCAAAAATATAGATAGGTGGCTTTTGCAAATATCAGCGTTATTGTGAATGTCCAATCAATTGTTACCATTTGTTTTTGGATCTTATTGTTCCCCTTATTTAATTATTATTTTGTAAAAAAATTAAATATAGCTGTCGAAGTTGCGACTCCGACGGGATTCTCGGATGAGATGCCTTGTATGGTTTATAGTTTCTTTCTTTCTGTTTTTCTCATCTTTTCCTTCCAATTTGTGCTTATCAAACTAGTTATATAATTCAGTATTATATGCATCCGTGGGTCGGGATGGCGCTATATCATGTATATTATATATTTGATAGAATTTCGGCAAGAAATCAGAATTTAGGATGCTGTAATGTAAACATTATTATCAGATAATGGCATTCTTACATGATTCTAAGGAACTTTCACCGTGTAGGAGATTTTAAATCTTCATTCTTTGTTCATGCCATTTCAGGCTGATATTTGAAACTCAAGCTTTGTTATCCTTATCTGATTCCAAATAATGAGGTTAGTTAGAAAAACCTATATTACGTCATTATATAAATCAGCGTACTTGCTTTAGCACTCTAAAACGATTAAATGTAACAGAAAAACCGCACCCTTGAATAAATTCTAGTAACAATTATCATCTACTTGTGATAACATTTTCTTCTATAGAGACAAAAAAAAAAAAATAATTCATGTACACAAGAGCGATTTTTGGCTTCCCTATTCCTTTGATAAATCGAAATAAAATGCTTAATTTGTTATTTAAGAATTTCATAAATGATATAATTCTTTCCACAGTCTTCCATTAGTTTCAAAACATAATGCTAATCTAAAAAACATAATACTTTAATCTCGCATCTAGTGACCTGTTTTATGCCTTCTTCATTTTATTAACTATAAGAATTCAATGCTCATCAGTGCTAAATGTCAGATATCCAAGGAGATATGAAGGAGAATATAAAGGTGAATAATAAATAATTTATTTCTGAAAAAGTAATAAATGTTTATCTGAATAAAATTTAACAAAAGCACCAAGAGAAGAATAAAAAGTACTGATTTGAACACTATTCCATTATAAAAGATTATTGTGTTCTTTTGTTTGAAGTATAAAAATATTGAGAATTACAACATTAAAAAAATATTTAGTTTCGAAATTGTAAGGAGTTTTCATATATCTTTGAAGCTGAAAACCCATTTTTGGAATTAAGCTTATGTATCTGTTTGCATATCTATACGTAATGTAATATGTAATAAAGAAAATATTATTAAAACAAATTAATTAGCTTTATTGCTTTCGTAATTCACTAACAAATTATCTTATCACAGTTTCTTGTGATAAGATTTTAATGTTAATATAATCTTTAACTTAAAAAAAATAAAACTGATAGGTTTCTATTCATTTAAAAACGATTATTCTTTAGGAATATCACGATTTATGAATTCATCTCATGTGATATTATTTTATGAAATGAAAATCTGGAATTTGATATCACTTCAGATTAAATGTCACTAAACATATAACTGCAAAATGGCCGTCTTCGTGAGGAGTCATCTAATCTTCTTTCCACATCTAGATGCCCAATGGATAACAAAATGAAATTTTACTGAGCCCGCTTCATTTCTTGACACATTCCCGAACTCCCTGTTAATATAAAAACAAAATTACCACAAAACATTAAAATTTGAAAGATGTTGAGAAGTATGATAATGGTTTATGTGTTAATGTATAAAGAAAAATTGAAAATTAATCTAATCTTTCTTCATCTTACTTATCCTAATCAATTGTTTATCAACTTCTTTTCTTCTCTGGCCTTCATGCCAGTAATCTAGAATATGGAATAAAGTACGCTCGGTCTCTGGACTTGCTCTTCTCCCGCATTCTTGGATTTGACTCATATCTCAGCTTGACTTAGTCTGTGTTTTCGTGGCGCATTCGGCGTGCTGGTGATTTGGCTTTCTTCTCCAGCCATCCAAATATAGTCTTACAACCATCTCAGAAGACCGGGTAGTTACGGGTTATTGTCTTCCAAATAAAATTAATGAGATTACTTGAGTTATGCAGTGCTAGATGAACTACTGTAATCACATTATTTTTTTCCGTTAGGTCAAATCCGGTTTGACTATATCAGACCTATATTTCAGGAGACCTCGTAACTTTAAACCATGATACATTTAGAAGGAAAGTGGAGCGTACCAAAGAGAGTACTTTTAACATGGCAATCTACCTATAAGATGTATATATATTCACATTAAAATCATTCGATTCTAGAATGAGGGAATATCTGGGCAAAGATTTATTCACATTATTAATTACAAATTAACTTCAGCTTCATTTTCATTTTTTTTTTCTTTTAGAAGTTCCTGCTCCCAAATGTATTGACAATCTATGAAGATTTCTTTTATATTTAACATCAATCATATCATCAAAAAAATCTCTGGAGGATTTCTGAGGATTTGCCGACCACAGTTTACAAATTCCTATTTCAATGATTTATTAGGCAAACAAATAAAACATTTGATATTTTAATTTACAAATATTTGACTTTGATAACAAGAAAATCTGTGAGAAGTTTCATTAATATTTTGTATTATGTATTCATTATGTATTATGTATTATGTATTCATTATGTATTATGTATTATGTATTCATTATGTATTATGTATTATGTATTCATTATGTATTATGTATTATATATTCATTATGTATTCATTATGTATTATGTATTCATTATGTATTATGTATTATGTATTCATTATGTATTCATTTTATTGCCTAAAATATGGCAGTTTTTAATTGAACAGCCATTTTATTTAAACCATTTTCTCAATAGGGGACTTTTTGCGCAACCATTTCAATTAGAAATATGTTTTACTTTCAAATATATATTGTGATTCAAAATTTGTTTTTAACTAAACAAATTGTACTTGAAATAATTAACACTCGAAATTGCTACATTGATATTTTAAATGTATAATATACATTCATAAATTCACAATGGTTCAGTTACTAAAATTACTAACTAATTAAATGCACATTCTATGTAAATACATGATTATGACGGATAGTTCAGTTCCATGTTAAGACGAATTTATTCAAACTCTATTCTCTAAAATTCTATTTCTTTTATCGTAAAAAAAGTAACAGCCTCAAAATATCTACGGCCGAAAGCAAATATCAAAGCTTTATGCTTCTATATTTTATTAAAATTCATGAGATCCATCCGCTATTGAGAATCAATGTCTCTTCTTTTTCTTTTACAAGACAGAGATGAAAGTTCTTGCATACAGAGTAATGTAACGGATATATTTTTTCATTCAAAGGATCTACTGCAATAAGTTACGATGCATAATTTAGAATATTATGCAATGTTTCAATATGAATTATATTAAATGAAAAGATTTTCTTGGTGAATATTATTTCACATATAAGAATAAGTGTTTCTATTTTCAAAATATAATAAGGGGAAAAAACACCTAGAAATAGATGTAAGAGGAAATTCATTTAATATACAATTCTAAACAAGAGATATTCTATGTTATATCAAGCTACATGGTCATTATTTTTGCCATTCAATACTATCATGCCTTTTATGATATGATTACAGAATGTGTTTTATTAAAAAGCATCTTCATACGAGATGTCATTAGGTTCATCGCTACATGTTTTGTTGGAATAAGTAATTATTGTTTTTGTTAGAGATCATGTTACTTCTTTTTGTCATACGATTGGTAACGAGAGATTACTATTATAAGCCTTTATGTACAAAGAACTTCGAAAGAACTGTCACTAAATTCATTGTGACATATTTTGCCGGAATAAGTTATTACTCTTTTGCTGGATATCACGAAATTCTTCATTTGGATAAATGCGAGTGTGCCACTTCTTTTTGTCAATACGATTGATAACAAAAGATTACTATTAAAGGTCTTTATGTACAAAGAACTGTCACTAGATTCATTGTGACATATTTTGCCAGAATAAGTTATTACTCTTTTGCTGGAAATCACGAAATTCTTCATTTGGATAATGCGAGTGTGCCACTTCTTTTTGTCAATACGATTGATAACGAAAGATTACTATTAAAAGCCTTTATGTACAAAGAACTGTCACTAGATTCATTGTGACATATTTTGCCAGAATAAATTATTACTCTTTTGCTGGAGATCACGAAATTCTTCATTTGGATAAATGCGAGTGTGTCACTTCTTTTTGTCAATACGATTGATAATGAAAGTTGCTGTTAAATACCTACATCAAATTTTTATAAATAACAAAAACTTTTACCTGCTTAAATTGATTGGCACATTAAAAATCCATAAAGGATGATGGAACGTTGCGAGTATGACGAAAATTGAGGGCTTAACTTATTTGCAAAGAAGAACATTGTAAAGAATAAATGGCAACATAATAGGAAAGAGAGAAAACGAATCTTTTAGTAGGATTACAATTTTTCAACAGGCTCACATTAATTCACTGTATGTGAAGATTTCTGACAATAATAATGAACGTAACATTACAGAAGAAATGAATCTGTTAAACTTCACATTTTATGGCGTCCTTCAATTTTGATTTACAATCTAATATTTCAGATGACCCATAATAGGAAGCCCATCGGAGAAAGCTAGAGGATTTCGGTGATCCTAAAATAAGTGCTAACTAAGAGATGGCACTATCATCAAATTGCTGTTGCAGTATTTATCGAAATACGTGGTGATATTTGTCAAAGGACGATCCTGAATCCATAGATTATCATTAATGAAATTTCGTCGTTAAAAATTTGCAATTACATAATTCTGCAACATTGTTGTATACCAAACAATTGCAAAGAAAAATGTTTTCTTAACAGTGGATGTGTTCGCTCTGAAAAAATTCGAATACAGGGCAAATGTGATTCCGATGGCGCAACGAAAAGGCATTTTAGTTTGGTTTGACAATGAGAATTTTTACAAGTTTAGTAAACGTAACTCTTGAAGTTTACATTCTCAGTTAAGAGTAACACCTCATCCGTTCATAATAACCTTAGCAATCGCATGTTCTCTTCATCATTTCTGTTTTTAAAAAAATTTCAAAATTCGTTAAGCTGCTCGTTTTGTGCTGGTTTCTAAGTTGCATTTTCTAGACCAGCTAGAATCCATATGGAAGGCTTCATATAACGACGCGGATGCTTGAAGCCTGCGGATCTCGGTACATCAAAATAATTGGTAGCATATCTTGTAGTAGGTAATGGACCTGCTGTAATCTTATATGAAACAGCTTTCACGGTAATTTCAACCGAAACAGGCAGTCATCCGGAAAGCAGTCTATACTATGTCCATTCAGATTCTTTAAATTTTTTTACTTTACCTCTAACTTACAGTTTTTGTGGGACATATGTTGTCTTAGCTTATGATTTTGTCCAAAAACTTACACTGCTTTGCAAACTTTGTTCAAATAAAATAGCTTTATCAAATCGCTTTATTGTTTACCAATAAGTATTCTTATCTGCACATTCAAACATCTGATTGAAGAAATAATCTTACTACGTTATAAATTAAACGCTTTTCACAGATCATGTTTTACAGATGATACTCTGTGATTGGTGCATCTACTGCCTATCCTTGTGAATTTTGTTAAGATTATCAAATGCAGCTCATATTTTTGTTGTCATTAGTTCTTTGAAATTCTCTTTGCAATCAATCAATCAATCAATTTTTGCCATAATGCATTGACCAACGTCATTAAGTTTTGTTTTTTTACAATGCACTGATTAGTTTGCAGAAGAAAACAACTGGATTCTGTCTTTTGAAAATTTCGAAATGTTTTCACTGCAACTGTAATCATGTGCGCTCTATTGTTTTAAATCATCTGAATGATGAGTGCATATTTTCAAATTATAATATTTTCAATTGGTTGAGCGGAAACGCCGTTAGAGCTTAATATATCAGAGAAATGTTTTTATGACTACTATGTATTATAATATGAATAGTTGCAATAATACAAGAAAATCTTTAGTATTATATCTTAAGAAATTGCAGCTCATTTAGATAATGAAATGTCTTTTGTGGTCTTTGTTATTATCTGAATGTAGGTCTTTTGCAGTTATGGATTCCAATTTAAAAAATCAATACACATTTCACAAAGGAATTGATTCTTTGAAATAAGAATAATTTCTAAAGTTATATTCGAATTATCTAATTTTTGCATCTTTATACATCAACTTCTTTGCTCATTTGATTTCATGAAAGTCGCAAAATATCATGAGAATATCGTAACAATACTATTAAGTATTTTTTTACTAATAGAGTAGCTATAAGTCCAAAAAACCTTTTATTAATCTGTCGTAAAACTAGTATAACACTACGGCTTTAGACAATCAGGAAACCGTCTAAGAATCAACAATGAAAACTACAACTTGTTGACTTGGTACAGAATTAATGTACTCTTCGATGCTGAAAATAATATGATTTTAGACTTTTAATGAGGGTTTAATTTCAGATCTACTATAGACCTCCTTTAACAAAGCTCCAATAACTATATGCAAAATCCCCTTTATCAGGAACCATTGAATTCTTTTATTGTAATCAAATGGAAAGGATACCATCTGTAGTAGTTTCTCTTTCTCGATACACCAACTCTACATACCTTTAGAAAAATAAAGCGACATAATATAGTAATAATATACATTTATCTGGATGTAAAATCATTTTAATAAACTAAGCACAAAACTCTTACCAGAAAAGACACATTAAGATATTTTTCGTACATTTGTCATACATTCTATTTAATTTGACTAATTTCATTTTTCCAAAATTGTAAATTTGTAATCGTGTAGCACTTAACAGCACACCACATCTCCGTTTCTAGAGCTCATGTGGCCTCTTTCAGGATTGGTAGGGATGTAGGTGAAATTTATTAAAAAAAGAGAGAAAGAGAGAAATATCAATGAAATCAGTTGAAAAGAATCAGGGAAATGACAAAAATACAAACGCATATAAAATTAACAAAAACTATAGAATCTAGAAAGAATAATTTCTAGACTTCAATAAAATTAAATAAATGGACATCATGATATACAAAGTGAGTGAAAAGATGCATCGTTTATATAAACGTGAGGTACTAAAGGAGTTTTAAAGGTGTACGATTAAAATGCGGAGAGAATAAAAATTTTGCACGGGAAAATTGATAGGTTTGATCTAATTGAAGTAATTGTTCATGATGAGTTAAAAATTTAATCATGTTTATAATTCTCTTTTTTGGAGATGAATTGTTAAGAATTATTTTATACCAAGTACTTTCTAACGAAAATGATGGTTTTTGTTGTTTGAAACCCTTTTATCAAGTAGATTTGAAATTTTGAACACCTGCTTGGTTTCTCGATTTTAATATACTTTTTTCAAATTTATTCCAAATATAATTGCCAATTAATTAATTTAATTTAATTTAATTTCCATTCCATACAAAAGGCTCCTCCTGACAAAGAATTTAATGAAAATTTTATTTTGTGATTACCTAATATGCAATAATGAATCATAAATTATATAGTTTCCATACCTTAGTAACAGTGTCTTTTGAAACATTACTTTTATGAAATTTATTTTCAAAATTCATTCTAGTTGCTTTCTGGTGCAAGAACGCAAGTTTTGGACAGTTGCTTTTGATATACAAATTACTTTTGAACCTTCTTTATCTAATCATATGATTTCAATGGTCGTCTTGCAACTTGAGACAACCTACCTTCTAAATAAAGGAAATATCTTACTTATTTGAAACGAAAGTTTTAGGTAAAAAATATACATATCTATGGAAAAAGGGATATAAAGTATTTTTAAATGGAATAATTCGCAACAAAATTTGCAAAAAAGTTTACTAATACATTAATTGTAAGATGCATGCTTGGAGATCTTAATTCCATGTCAGAGATTTGTCTGTGTCAGAGAGACAAAATGATCTTTCACAAGAGCGCTGTTGTTTAGAAATCGAAGTTGTTTCGAAATGTCACAAGACTTTTGAACATTTATTGAAATTTACATTTCTTTCAGGCCGCAAGACATTTAAATATTCATAAATTGCATGTCAAAGTTCTAACAAATGTTGCCAAAGATAACGATTGCCATATCCCATAAAAGTCTAAAACATTCTTACAGTTGTAAAATATTCTAAGCATCAGTACTTCCAACCAACGACACATTGTTTACTTTCTGTTTGATTATTTCGTCTCACTTTCGAAATGAGATGACATATTTTAATGTATCCCTTTTCTCGTGGGTTTTAAACTTTAATATTCTGTCTGGCAAAGATTTGTCTAACTTGACGCCTACTGTTTTGCATATAAATTTACAAATAAATACTAAAATAGGAAGGTTGGCGAAACTTTCATTTTACTCTCATTATTCCATGAAACAGCATTAAAACCAGATATCACCTCAACATAGAGATTTAGGCATTATCTTAGATGTTTTCAGTCTACATTTATTCATTTATTTATAATTATGTTTACAATTTGGAAAATATATTACTGAAATGTGAATATTAGACTCTTAATTAAACATGGAAATTAATATATATAGCCAGCATCTTTTAATAAAAATGTAGGCAGTTATATAGTTACTGAAATTAAATTCCACACAATCAAATTAATATTAAATTGTAAAAAAAATATTAAACACATAAATTAATATTAAATTGTGAAAAAATATTAAAATATTTAATGTCATATTATAATGAAGTCGATTTTTCGCCGTCTTCTTGTTTTCGGAACATAATTAGAATCAAAATATTGTATTAAACTTGATTTTTAATGTGGTTTCATTAATTTATATAAATATTGTGTTATTTTTCATCTGTAATTATTACTTAAATATGTGAGGACGAAGAAAAATATGATTGTTCAATATTTGATAGATAGAATATTTGAAATGCTTTGTTTAGATTTTTTTTCCTAATTAATGTTTTTTTAATGAGATCAATTTCCCATTCTCAAACTCCTCGAAACAATTTTGATGTTTATTTCATAATGTATAAATAAAATCAAATGGAGCATATATATATATATATATATATATATATATATATATATATATATATATATATATATATATATATATATATATATATATATATATATATATATATATATATATATATATATATATATATATATATATATATATATATATATATATATATATATATATATATATATGTCCAGTCAAAATTACTTCTACAAGTAACTTCAGCTTTTCAAATCTTAAAAGTTAAGAGATTTTTCAAAGGATCAAATAGTTCTTGAAACAGATTAATTTCTTTTCATTAACGAAACAAATGCTAGGTGATTATCTAGCTCCTTTTTGGTATAATAAATTGGACAAAGACTAAGCATCGATCCTATAATCACAATGGTTTCGGATTCATAAGCACAATTCGAACGATAATTATAAACATTTATGATCCTTTTCATAACATGCATAGCAAAAGATTTTTAACCATCTCTCGTATTCATGTTTCTTTGAATTTCCCTTTGTCTCCCATTAGCTTCGATTTCAACTTTCGTCTCTAGTCAATATTCTTGCTCTTTTGTATTTGTGTAGGTCTTCTTATGAGTTTCTTTTAGCGTTTGCTTGCAGCTTATTTGAGCAGTTTTTCCATGTCTTTCATCCACATATCTTTCAAGTCTATCGGTTTCATTCCGCTACAATTTCGACTTTTTTTTTGGGGGGGGGGAGGGGTTGCATTATTTTCGTATTTGAAAATTTATAAAAGGTAAGGGCTTCCTTAGGAACATGATTAAAAATAATTTTTTTTTTTAATTCAAGAAATCAGGTCACAGTAAGATTAATTTTTTGTAGTAATTAAAATATTGCAGGATAAACAAAATGCCATTAAAAATTTATATAATAATGTAAAACTATATAAATTTAGGCATCAAATGCCAAAAACCAAATTAATGCAGAAGTTAATCAGGGAAATACAAGATATTATAGTCTGTGATCGTTTCTTATGACATGACTAGGAAAACAGTATATATATATATATATATATATATATATATATATATATATATATATATATATATATATATATATATATATATATATATATATATATATATATATATATATATATATATATATATATATATCCCCATATTAACTGAAGGAAAATGCATATGCAATCTTAATAAATGGTTAAAATTCAATAAAGCCACATGTAACTTCAAATTATGTGTTTTAGAAATAGTTTTCATAACTTCATAATGATTTAAAAATTATAATTCTCCATTCGCTTGCAAAAATACGGTAACAATTTTTTACTACTTAATATCTAGTAAATACACCATTAATTTGAATTTAGAAATAAGCTTTACAATGTTCACTTCCAATTTGCTATTAATGCGCCAATTTTAGTCTGCATTGAATGTTTTGGATGACTATAGCAACCATAAAAATGGAAACCAATTCAAGCTATCTCTTTTATATAGAGGAGTTTTTAAGTAGATTCTATTACTTAAAAATTGGTAGAAATAAATCTAAAACAATAATATGCAAATTCTTATTTTAAACTCATTTAATTTTTTTTTGATTACGAATTATTATTTCGAGGGCATTAAATTGTGTTATACTTGACAGAAATATACAGAACATATCTTGGAAAAGTGTATTGATCATTGCTAAGTAATTTGATGGTTTGGAACCTTCTATTCGGAGCCTTTCAAAGATAATATATTTCGAACAAGGAATAACAGAAAAAAATGTATAGTAATCAAAAAGAATAAAAGCTAATCTACTAGAAAAAGTATAGAATAATTTTAGATTCTTTCTATCTCAGCCCTTTTCTATAAAAGTCGACGCAACAGGATGTTTGAAAGAGAAAATGATTTGAAAGCTTCTTTGGGAAGGACCTGCATTGTTTCCTCTGAGAGCACACAAAAAAAAAATTGAATGATAAAAAAAAAAAAAAAATGCGATTTTTTTTTAAGGACATTCAATTTCAGAAAAATTCCAGAATGAAGGGTTTTTTTTAAAGATGACTTACGTTTCCTTGAGAAATTGTCTCTCTATCTACAAATTCGACTCCACTTTTAAACCTCAAAGTTTCTCGAAATAAAATTTTTCCCCTTGTATGACGATTTGAACTATATTTTAGAATACTAAAAGTTATTAAAGACACTTGGACATATTGGAGATAAGCTTCATATTTGTAAAAACATAATTTTAACATCATTTTTCTACTTATTTTCTGATATGGTAGAGTGTTGAAATTATGTACATCTTCTTCTTTTGCTATGGCAATGAGGCCTTGGTGGCTGATGGTAAGTTCTTGGTTTCGGGTCAGCAGGCTTCCATATTCCAAACCCGATTCCACTAATAATAAATGCCTTTAAAATGGTCGTGATGATCGTGAAATCTGTTTTTGTCAATCAAACGTCATCCCCTATATATGGATGTTTAAAGATGGAGGTTCTAATTCGTTCTCGTCATCTGCTCGGGGTTCAAATTTGCTATGTCCCTTCCAAAACTTCCCTAGTGTATCTTTCAAATGGGACATTGACACAGATAAACTAAACCTCAATGTCAATATTGTTACGGATTTCACCGGGTTTACTTGTAATTGGTGCATGGTGTGAAAACACAGTAGAAAAAAACGACAACGTTTATTTACACGAAGAACACGAGAACACAGACAACAAATATTTACAGCCAAGACTAACACAAGATAGCAGACAGTAGCCCACAAGTAATAATCGACCACAGCACACGAAGCAGCCAGACAGAATCCAGCAGGAGAGGGGATCTTCGTAAAATCGCTCTATGGTCTCTCCAAACGGCTGAACTTCTCACTGTCTCTTCGCCTTAGCTGCCAACTCACTACTTCTCACACATGGCTACTACACACGATACGATACTGCTTCCACAGTAGACAACAGCACTCTGCACATAACAATGGAACACTCGCTCCACACAACGCTGGCACTCCGCCATTGTTTCGCTATCCTCTCGAAAACTCGTCATTTGTCTACGACTCTGATTACGCTTCAATTCACCAAGCCTTGCAGCATGAGATTGCCGTTCTTTTATGGTTCCCAGGAGGCTGACCAAGAACCTTCTGGGCCAATCAGGAATATCAGGGCGAATCTCAGTTCCTATTGGATGGATCGTGAAAATTCTAGAATTTTCCAGCATTATCAATTTTGTCGCTAAAGCCGCCAAATTCGTCGCCAAGTAGCCAAATGGTTGCCGAGTTTGTCACCAAGCTCCGAGGTCACTGACGCGGCACCCGATCAGCACCTATAGGGCTGATCGTACAACGGTCTTCCCAGTGATTCAACTTTACAGGCTTGTAACAATATGCTATTTTCGTGTTTTCAGAAGGTAATCATCATTCAGTGTATTAAATTTTGTTTTCATACGAGCGGTGGAGCAAAGAATATTTAAAATGTATCATACATTACATACATAATACAATTTTTACAGCAGCATTTTATTTCAAATATTTTTCTGAAAAAGTGACGAGATATATACAAGTATACTCCATCCACTAATTGAAAAAGAATTAAATAGACTAATTTTACAAAAACATTACAGTATTTTCCAAGATAAAAGCTGAGCAGTTTCTGGGAAATAAAAGACTTTTTTTTTCCAAGATACTGTATTAGTAAAATCAGAATTATAAAAGAGACGATACAATTAAAAATATAAAATTTCCTCACATTATTGTTGGCGACGTTATTAGGTGCTGAGGGAAGGTCTCTTGTTTTGTCTCTTATTTTCAATACATACATTACCATATATTTTCAATGCATATTTCTTCAGATGTTCATAACCATAAAAATTTAATTTATGACTTATAATGTACATTAATTTCAAGTTGAAACCTGACCATTTTCTGGGAATAGGAAAGACTTATTATCAAGGTAATGTGTCAATAAAATCAGAACTTTAAAGGTGACAGTACAATCACAAAGAATAAAAGTTCCTCAAAGTTCATAAAAAAATTAATTTATTACCTATAAACAATTAAAAATATTGATAAAAACAGTACGATGTTCAATTTTAAAATCTTTAACGCGAACTCCAGAAATAAAATTAAAAATTAAACTTTTTTTTTCGTTTTAAAGTTACGCGGCGTCTAGAATTTCGTATCAGAAATTTAACGCCTTCGCAGTTAGCTTTTCGCCATTAAAAAAAAAGTCTTGTTTTCACTTCGCTGACTTTTACTTCCACAAATTTACTTTCAGATATTTTATTCTGCTCAAGCACTACATTCTTTATGGCTGAACTGAGTAGAAGTGCCTCGGAAAGGAAAAAAAATCACTCTACAGAAAGTTAAGATTAAAAAAATGATGAAATTAACTAATTAGGCCAAAATCTTAACGCGAAATTAATTCCTCAGTAAACTTTTAAAACTATACCTTAATGTCTGTATAATTTACTTTTTACCGATTCGCAATTATTGACACTTGAATTATTATCCCATGGATTTTTTATGAAGTCTCTAATTACAATTAATTTAATTGACGTACACGGATTTAATTAAGGATCTCCGTGTCAAGCAAGTCTTCTATTATTATATTTTCAATCAATTTTCAGGTAGAGGATGCGCAAAATATCAAATTAGTTCTTAGAATTGTGGGGTTTTTTTTCATTACTATTTAATTAATGTTTTTTTATTAAACTCATTAGTTTTTATTTCATTAGGGTTTTTTTATATAAATCACCTCAAAAATTAACAAGGATAAACTATTTTGATTCGTTTTCCTCAAATAAAATTGCTAGAAAATCTATAATATTTCTAATAGGGTTGGTTGGCTTATTCGGGTTTAATGGCGCAAGAGCCAACGGTAGGAAATACTGCGCCAATCGCAATTGGCTATACTGCGCCAATTTCTACTAGGGATTCTTTATTAAAGATATTTAAATTAAAGATTAAATTTTAGATTTATTCCATTAGATAAAACATATGTAAGATAATTATGCTATTCACATTTCATTTGTTTTAAAATTTACAAGATGATACTCAATGTAAAATATTATATACTTAGAATCATAACTTTATTATTAGTGTAACTTTTAATTTGGTGCTTAGTTTTTAGATTAATGTTTGTTCAAGTTTGATTTTAAAACATGTAGTCTGGAATTTTAAGGAAACAACAGCTCATATCTTATTTTTGGATATTGCAAGGGTGTATATTTAGAAATTAATTTAAGGTAAGTCGCATAATTTTATCAAGGAATAAATAATAAATCTATAAAGATTAGTTGACAAAGACGGGAAAATGTTTCAGTCCGCCAAATATTATAATCCCTAATTCTACAAGCTAAAAGTATGTAGTTACAAATATAATTTCTACATTCGCACATTTATGCTTTTCACTCATATTCACCATATATATAGAGAGAAAGTATTGTTTTCAAAGGAAAGTAGTTCTGAAATGTTACAAGTTTTAATTGTTATTTTTATGGAAACTTATTGTTATAAGTTTTAGTGGATATGATATAAGATGAAATATTTCTCCGTAATACTTCTCGACAGTTTAAATACTTTTAAGATTTATGAAACTTTTTAAAAATTCGGATTATTTGTTGAAGAATTTCCTTTCATGGGGCCTCACATAATCCTTCTTAAATCTCAGCTGTTAAACAACAAATGTTTCCTAAGAATATCCCAAATGATATCAAAATTCTATGTTGTGTGAAATGTCATTTAAAGTAATAAATATATATAACTATAACTAACTTAGTATGATTTGTCGAAATGGATATTTTGTAACACTTCTTATCACAAAAAGGTTTGCTTGAATCAAAAACTATATAATTTTACCCTGATTTCTCTCTTTTTTTTCCGGCGGTATATAATATTAATAATAAAATTTTTTTTTGGTAACTGCCGATACTTTAGCATGCCCTCTGACGATCATAGAACATTAGCCACGCTCTATATCCAAATGCTTATTCATAAAAAAGATGAAAATACTATAATATTAATAATACATTCCATATAAGTTGAGTCGAATATAAACCGTAATGAGACGGAAGACAGTATAAAGTAGTCAAACAAAAATATTTGGACTGGAAAATAAACAAATTAATTGAAAATTAGCAAAAGATACTTATCGATCTCGGTTCTTAGACTGAGGACAAAGAATAGTTAAGACAGAACTAACCATTAAATGATAATGCGTCATTAAATAAATCCATTAAGAACTCTTTTGGTTATTCTTCAGGATATGTTATTACTATCTTGCATGAATGTTTTATGAGCAATATCTGAGATACAATTTTCCTTAACTTCTATTAATGCAAAACATACGTTATTGCATCAACATATATGTTGTTGCAATAACACACACACACACACACATACACACACACATATATATACATATATATATTGGCCATTTGACGATTTTGGCGACAAAATAGATAACGCTGGAAACTACGAGAATTTAACGATCCATCCAATATAAACTGAGATACGTCTGGTTGGCCCAGAAAGTTCTCAGCTTGCCTCTTGAAAACTATAAAAGGACGGCAGTCTCAAGCTTCAGTGAATCTTATTTGGAGTCGTAGTCAAGTACCGAGTCTTCGAGAGGATAGCGGAGCAATGGCGGAGTGCCAGCGTTGCATGGAGCACAAGCTATTGCTGAATTGGGCTATGTGCCGATTCCTGTTGTCTATTGTGGAAGCAGCGTCAAGTTGTGTGTGGAGTAGACAGTCGTGTGGTAGTGAGTCGGCAGTTCGATACACCTAAAGCGAGGAGACTGTGGAGAATTTCAGCCGTTTGGAGAGACCATAGAACGAAGCTCCGAAGATTCCTTCTTCTGCTGATTCTGTCTGGTCGCTTTGTGAGTTGTGGTCGTTCTTACTACCGAATTACTACTTGTGGGCTAATGACTGTTCTAGTGTGTCGCTGTGTGTTTGTCCCGGATGTACATATTCATCGTCTTTGTATTAGTGTCTTCGTGTCTAATAAACGTCGTTGCTGTTTTCTACTGAGGCCTGCTGATTGTTTATTTTCATACCATACTCCCACTACAAGTGAACAAGCGAACCCGATGATTTTATATATATATATATATATATATATATATATATATATATATATATATATATATATATATATATATATATATATATGCCAATCCTGCCAAATCAGATCTAGCTGAATTTTAACATCTAATGAGAAAAGTTCGCATTCATATGACATCGGGGTGCCTAAGAAGTTTCTAAAAGAGAAAACTCGGTTCGTCCTTCAGTAATGGACGTGTGAGGTCTAACGCTGTTTACGTGCTCCGTTTTAAAAGGAAAAACAGAAGCAAAATTTTTAGGAGTTTTGCCTTTTTAACATCCCTATATCACTGGTGAACCATGCTTCTAATTAATTCTATCCCCTTTCTGTAAATAATCTAATATCGTAAATATTAAAATGCTTAATTCTATGTAATCTTAATAAATTAATTGTTTGTTTAGTTCGGATATCAGGGCTCACAGAAAAATCTTTCCTTAAAAAAAAATATGTACATATAATGGATAATATATGTATACATAGCATTAATGCTAATAGTTTTGTCCCTTCCTCCACAATATTTAAATTAAAAGAGGAAACATTATTCAGTATTAATAAATGAACTTCAAAATGACATTTAATGAATTAACATCATTTTTCAATTAAATGTAAAGGTCTAAATCTGTTAAAATAAAGTTTAAAAGAATTGTTTCAAATATATGACCAAGTATAAATATGTAATATAATTTATTTTATTTTTCGAATATCTAATCTTCGCATACATTTAATATGCATATAAATCGCATACACTTCTAAATTTAAAAATCGATTACAATCAAGTCTTATTCAATTAAAAAATCTCCTTAAATATATATTTTTTAATTATTTAAATGTGAAAACACAAGTTTATTTACACAGATAAATCTTAGATAAATTTTGCATAACCAAATATTATTCATTTAATATACCTCAGTAAATTATTAATTATTCATTGAAGATGTTTCTTAGACCTCAGATAACAAATACTTACTGTTCCTCTAATATATGCGAGTGTAAAGCATTTCAAGGATCTCTAATATATACAATATTGTGTTGAAATGTTAAGGATGAAGAGCTCCTTTGAATATGAAGGGCATTCAGTGGTGTTGAAGGACACTATATGTGAAGTCTCTTTGTAATTCCTGTTGTTTTGCATAAATAGGTTATAGATCAGGATTATGTGGACATTCTACGGATCATCTTTATCCAATAGTGCAATTTATGTTCACTGGAACATGCTAAATCAATTGTGATCCCATTCATACTACTGGAAATTTGAATACGACGATCAAGTATAACAGTTTCTGTGACTTGTCTCAGTTATATATAATGGTAATTTTATATAGCGTATTGGAATATATTTTGCATCATCGGGTTCGATCTCAAAGGGAATTTCATGAATTGACGATTATTTGCAAGAGGAGTGGTGACTCTTCCCTATGTCTTATTTGTTAATTCAAAGTCGAATATAAACTGTAATCCATGAAAAAGTACATACAACAGCAAATTAATATTGAATTACATTCTTTTCATCTATTACTTTCATTTTTAAATGCATTTAAAAGAGATTCTAATTACAGCAACATTAGAAAGAAACGACACTTAGCATAAAAATATATAATCCCATAGCAAATTTTTATTACTTATAAGTATAATTGGCATTTTAAAACCATAATATTTATTTTTTCATATACAAAAATAAATTATTAGTTTTCTTAAGCCTCAAGAAAACTTTAACAAGATTTTATTTTAGTTACTGATTAGAGTTTTGTGGTAACCAGGAAGAATTATATAGCCAATCTCAAGTGGACATGTGTATAATTGATAATTAAATGAACAAAAAGGAGAAACTAAGTAGATTATGCTATTCAACTTTCCTGAAAGCACCTTAAAATTCATAAATAAATATTAAATCAGAAAAGTATTAGTAAATAAAAAAGGAATCGGAATGTAATAAATAAGTAAAAAAATAATATAAAAAATCGGACAAATAAACAAATATAAATCAAAAAGTATAAATGTAAGTACAAATATAAAAAACTCAATAATATGAGAGAATAAATGAAAGCAATAAAAAGATAAATATAAATATTTTAAGAGTAATTATTAAATAATAAAAGAAATAAAACGATACATAATACATAAAAACAACAGAAACGAAAAGAAAAACCAAATAATGGGTAGAAAACCGACAACTAGCTCAAAAACAACAAAAAAATCACGAATGACTGACGTACATTTCAGTATCTATTTTTTTTCACCATTTTGGAAAAATAATTTCCACGATGAGATGATGAATGTCTTACCTGTCACCAGTCACTTTGCTTTCCGCGAATTTATAGCATATGTCCTTTTGAATTATGTCCGCATTTTCCTTATTTGTTCAAAATCATCACTAATGGCCCATGGTCTGTGAAAATTTAATTGAGGAAAAAGTTTTCTTTGATTCTTTTTAGATTCATCTTAAACAATTCTGGTGTTACAATTAATCTTAACAATTTAACTAACTTCTTAAATAATTCTTTAGTAACAAATAATAATAACAATTTAATTAACTTCTTAAACAAGTCTTTAGTAAAAATTAATATTAACAATTTAACTAACTTCTTAAACAATTTTTTAGTAACAATTAATATTAACAATTTAACTTAATTCTTAAACAATTTTTTAGTAACAATTAATATTAACAATTTAACTTAATTCTTAAACAATTCTTTAGTAACAATTAATCTTAACAATTTAACTAAATTCTTAAACAATTCTTTAGTAACAATTAATCTTAACAATTTAACTAAATTCTTAAACAATTCTTTAGTAACAATTTATCTAAATTCTTAAACAATTCTTTAGTAACAATTAATCTTAACAATTTAACTAAATTCTTAAACAATTCTTTAGTAACAATTAATCTTAACAATTTAACTAAATTCTTAAACAATTCTTTAGTAACAATTAATCTTAACAATTTAACTAAATTCTTAAATAATTCTTTAGTAACAATTAATCTTAACAATTTAACTAAATTCTTAAACAATTCTTTAGTAACAATTAATCTTAACAATTTAACTAAATTCTTAAACAATTCTTTAGTAACAATTTATCTAAATTCTTAAACAATTCTTTAGTAACAATTAATCTTAACAATTTAACTAAATTCTTAAACAATTCTTTAGTAACAATTAATCTTAACAATTTAACTAAATTCTTAAACAATTCTTTAGTAACAATTAATCTTAACAATTTAACTAAATTCTTAAACAATTCTTTAGTAACAATTAATCTTAACAATTTAACTAAATTCTTAAACAATTCTTTAGTAACAATTAATCTTAACAATTTAACTAAATTCTTAAACAATTCTTTAGTAACAATTAATCTTAACAATTTAACTAAATTCTTAAACAATTCTTTAGTAACAATTAATCTTAACAATTTTACTAAATTCTTAAACAATTCTTTAGTAACAATTAATCTTAACAATTTAACTAAATTCTTAAACAATTCTTTAGTAACAATTTATCTAAATTCTTAAACAATTCTTTAGTAACAATTAATCTTAACAATTTAACTAAATTCTTAAACAATTCTTTAGTAACAATTAATCTTAACAATTTAACTAAATTCTTAAACAATTCTTTAGTAACAATTAATCTTAACAATTTAACTAAATTCTTAAACAATTCTTTAGTAACAATTAATCTTAACAATTTAACTAAATTCTTAAACAATTCTTTAGTAACAATTAATCTTAACAATGTAACTAAATTCTTAAACAATTCTTTAGTAACAATTAATCTTAACAATTTTACTAAATTCTTAAACAATTCTTTAGTAACAATTAATCTTAACAATTTTACTAAATTCTTAAACAATTCTTTAGTAACAATTAATCTTAACAATTTAACTAAATTCTTAAACAATTCTTTAGTAACAATTAATCTTAACAATTTTACTAACATTTTAAGCAATTCTTTTCATTACTTCTTTTGAGCTGAATACAGAAATTCAGCAAATGATACAGAAATCTTCAGTGGCTTTTGTTGTCATAGATTTCATCAGACAGTGAACCATTTTACTGACCTCATAAAACTGGTAGACTTAAAATTAAAATAATGTAGTTTTCTAAAATCAAAATTGAGAAGTAAAAAGATTTATAAATCGCTATGGTAGCAATTATAATTCAAAAAATGCCCAGGAACGATTTAACAATCCTCATATGTTGATAAGCAAATCAATTGAAGCATGTTTTTTGAATAGATAAATAAACTTCTGAAGCAGTATAACACTTTAACTTGAAAAGTTTCCAGAATAATTTTATTTATTTCTTTTTTCAATTTTTCTTTGAAAGATTTCGTGCATTCCTGAGAGAAGAAGTATTAAGGTTTCAGCAAGTTTTGAAATGGTAAATTGGATTTCAACTCAACAAAAGCATGGCAAAATGAATGGTAGTCTTTTCGAACATTTTTAAAAGGAACATAAAGTAGCATGGAATTGATTTTTGAAGAAAAGAGTAAAAGAAACTGCTTTTCAAGAGAAAAAGAATTTGAAGATTAATTCTCGGTGTATGTTGTTGAATCGATGAGACAAGTATTAAACAAAATTCAAAATAAGTATACATTCTTTAAATGATTAACGTTTCAAAGAAGTTTTAAATATTTCTGTTGTTCTACAATACATATATTTATCAGGAATTTTTTCAAAAAATGGCAAAATGTCAATTTTTTTCATTTGGAAACGACAAAATTTAATGTTTATTATGAAAAAATAAGTACTATAATTTTAAATGCATAGTTAAAAATAATATAATTCTGATACTGGAAAAGTTTTATATCCAAATGAATACAAACTCTTGTATTTATATTATATGTACTAAACCTTAGACTAATGAAATATATTTAAATGTACATTGGATTCAAAGATTTCAGCAAATTAAAACTTTTATATAATACCAATGTAATATAAAATTTGAATTAAGAAATGTCTCTTCAAAGAAGAGAATTGAGAACTAGTACTTATTCAAACTCTTATTACTTTTTTCAAATAAATTATTGGGATATTTTATTAGTAAAAAAGTTAAATATGAAATTTTATTCAGTTTTAATAATATTCAGATCAGTTTAGTTTGACGTTATTGAATTAAAAAAACTAGGCTATATTCTTACATCTCAGTACTGCAGCGAATTTGGATACGTATATTTCGATAAGTACTTTCAAAATAAGATTAAAGAGTCACTAGAACCAAAAGAAGTCAAAGCATCTAATCAGATTAGTTCTAATTTTCTGTCTCCGATTCTTTTGATTTCTGATGCATTGGAATCTGATGTTTAATTGGAAAATTCTGAGAGAAATGAAATGAATATGTTTTATAATCTTACACTTCAGTGTTACTACACATTTTGATATATATATATATATATATATATATATATATATATATATATATATATATATATATATATATATATATATATATATATATATATATATATATATTTAAATTCATTAAACTATTTTTTCATCCAATTACCGGTACTTCAGGTACAAAGTAAATTCCGCTTTCACAGTAACAAAAATTTCCGAATGAAGGGCAAATTTTATTAATAGTTAAGCATTACTAAATTATGATTCGTAATAAAGACCAATTCTTCAGTTTTGAAATCAAAATGAAATTTTTTAAAAGCAATTTTACAAACAATTGAGAAATTTACTCTTATTCGTTTAGAAAAAATGTAATCATAAATAAATTTTTAGTTATTATTTTTAGAATGAAACACAAATAGTGCTATAAAAAGCATGTTTTCATTGAATAAATTCATAAAAATATGTTTCTATATTGCAGATGTTTCAGCAATAACCCCATATATATACATATGTCACAATCATCATCGTTAATTCATACTTTAATTGAAGTTAAGATTTCGACTGTAAAGCACCTTCAGAAGAATTCCTAACTATGAGAAAAGACAATCCTGTAAATGAAATGTTGAATCTAATTTTATCATAGTTAGGTTTATATGTCAAAAGGAATATTTTTCTTTAATCTATGATGAAAATGGTAATTATTCCCGTGTTTGGTTACGAATAAGCTTTAATTCCAGAGCAGCCAGTAGCTTTGAATCACTAATTTAAATTCTGGCACGAAACGTAAATCGGAATTCGAAAGTCAGATTTTATATTCCGGGATATACATTAGTTAGATATCGATTGAGCGCGTCACTGGTTAATGCAAATTGCTTTTTTTACGATCTAGACTAATTACAAAACTCGGGGATTTAAAAAAACAACAAAGTAGTTTTTTCAATGAACTTTATTTAATAAATATCTGACTTTCGGTACAATTTTTTTTGATTGTTTAGTAACTCCTACAATCAAAAAGAAAGCATGACTTAAGGTTTAATGTGATTAAGAGTAAAAGAGTAGATTCTCTTGGATCTCCACTAGTAAGTTTCGCTTTTTCTTAGCAATCATTTGCCAGAATTTATCTATAAGCTTTGACATAATTATTCATAATTGATTATCAGTAGTTTTGTTAATATCGTATCTTGCTTAAAGAAGAAAAATTGTTAAAATGTAACATGTTAAATTTGGGCATATACTCCTTGATTGCAATAGAAAATTTTGGAATTCTGTCATTACAAAGATTCATATCTAAATCGCACCAAACCATAACTGAACATTCCAAAAGAATCCCAATTTTTTTAGTATTTTGAAGTATTTTCTATGAATTAATTCGTTAATGTTTTGACCCAAATATTTAGAATATTCCCATTTATTTATTCACTTAGTGGTATATACAAACTTATACGGATTGTCCAGAGCATCCTTAGGAATAAAATTTCAAATGTTAAAGAAATTTTTCTTCAAGGCTGCGAGTAAATATATTTTATGCAGTTCTTAAACTCAGACTCTACTTTAAAAAAAATAATAAAAGAAAATAAAGAAAAAAAAACCTCTTTTAAATCTAAAGAATTCCTTTTTTCATATTATGTAGACTTATTAAATTGAGGCCCTACAAATTCTGTTCGGAAGCCTCCCCCCACTTCTATATTTGAATGCAGAAAGTTAATTCTGTAGAGTCCTGGAATCCTAGAAATGTTAACAAAATATTTGAGACTAAAAAAAGAAGAAATAAAGTTTATTCAGTTATATTAACGTCCCGTTTCAAATCAACACTAAGGCTATTTTGGGACGGATCTCGTAATTCTGAACCATGGTTAAAGGAAGAGGACGACACTTGAGCTGTCACCCCCTCTCCGAAATTCCTCACCACACTAACGGGAGCACAAGAAGTATGAAAGAAAATGTTAATGAAAAGATATGAAAATATTAATGGAAAAATAAAAGATTGTTTTCCCCATGAGAATGTATATGTATTAGAAAGACTATTAGCGAAGTTCAAAATGATTATATTAAGAAAATGTTTACAAATGGCTCAAAAATAATAATGAAAATGTTTTGGAGGAGCTTTCAGTTATGAAATTAATGCTGGAGTGATATTTATTGAAATATTGGCAAAAAAAATGAATAAAGAAGTTTTAGTTTTTATGGAAGAGGTGTTATCAACGATGCAAGATATGAATAAAGTCAAAATGTTTAAGGAATCTATACATTTTTCATGGATTCTAGATTAGTCTTGATGAAAATCAGATATATCATATCAAATTCTGATCCCTTCAGGTCAAGGATTCGAATTAAACTATATTTGGCAAAGTCTAGTGTAGGGATCCAGAGCAATGAGCTTTCTAACCGTCTACATAGGTAAATCACAAATTGACTACTCCTACCCGCCGGAAAGCACACGGAAATACTTGAATGACTGTTGCAACTTTGCATTGCAACAGCAAAATTGGCAGGAACTGTGGTTGAGTTTTAACCGATTACCCACTGGTGTTGCGTTGACACAACTGTCAATGTAAATAAATATAAAAAAATAACGATTAAACAAATTTTTGAATAAATGAAAGTTTTATGTTAAAGAATAGCACTACTAACAAATCAGTGAAAAAATTGACTTAAATAAATTATTTTACCCCTAATAATCGATGTTTGACTTTAAGCATTTTTTGTTCAAATTTTCAAATTCATTTTTTCTTAGAAAAATTAAAAATTAAAAACAAATTGGGGTTTGGATGTAAAATGCATTAGCCAAGGTCACTCTTTGTCAGTACATTCCACAAAGTAGGTGTTTCTGTGGGGGATGAGGGGAAAGTAAAAACAGGTGTTGCGTTCGCGCAACGTCAGCTGAAAGGAGATAGACTGTTGTCCTTCTTGAAAGATTTCATTTCAGTATTTGCGTCTTATTGGTAGCAACTTTTTTATCCTCTGTGGTTTAAAATGCGTAGAACAAGATATCTTACATTAGAAGAAGCTTTGGAAAAACTTTTCGAACGAAATTCTGATGACGAAGAGGCAGATAAGACCGATATTGTTGTCATACCTCCAGAAACAGCAGATGCTAGTGATGAAGAAGAAGGTAATGAAAATATTTTTAATAACGATAATGAAATTTTACCTAGAGATACTGCAGGGGAAGTTGAAGTTCATGTAAAAAAGAAGTTAAATCATCCCAAAAGTTCTGCTAAAAAAAAAAAAAAAAAAAAAAAAAAAAACGGAAAAAGGAAGAATTACGATGGACAAGAAAGGAACCAACTGATTGGCCTCAACCAAAAAAAATGAAGAAAAAGCTTCAATTGATCGTGCCAAACAAATCATAGAAAATAAAACTAGTGCAGATATTTTCCATCTTTTTTTTTCAGTATGAAGAAAACAAAATGATACTTATTGTTCGTTGGAACGACAACTCTGTTGTGACAATAGGATCATCGTTTGGAAAAATTGAACCACTAAAAAAATTTTCTCGATACTCTAAAAATCAGAAGAAGAAAATATTAGTAGCCGAACCTGACTGCATTTAGCAATATAATCAGAAAATAGGCGGCGTAAATTTGTGTGACAATTTTGTTTCCAATTACAGAATTAGTGTCTGGCAAAGGATGATGGTGGCCGATATTTTCAAATTTCATCGATGCTGCACTAACAAATGCTTGGAGAATATCAAGGTTTTCTGAAGAAGGAAGTAAAAAGTCACTGTTGGATTTTAGATGAGAGGTTGTGCTTCATCTGTTACAGACGCCCTTGGATAGTGAGATAAATAAGAAAAGATCAGCTACAGGACGTCCGAGCAAATTCAACCTTACAAAACCAATATGCGAAGGACATCTTATTGTTAAGTTTACAGACAGTAGAAGATTACGTTGCAAGTATTGCCACAGCCAAACTATTTATCGCTGCAATGTTTGTGAAGTTGCTTTACACCACAATTGTAGTGAAATATATCATACTTGAAATTTATATCACTTTATTCTTACATAATAAGCTTGTCAACAACATTTATTTGTTAGTTTTTAATAAATTAAAATTTTCAAAGAAGTGTTTTGACTATTTTACATCCTTTAAAAGCTCACAAAAATTTCTAGTTTTTAAAACATGAAGAAAATGCGGTGTAGTGCTCGGTGATAACGATCAGCATTCGTACTTCTTTTCCGCTGACGTTGCGCCAACGCAACACCCTATATTTTTAAAGTTAAGAGCAATTTCCTTATTTTTATATTAAATTACAATTATAAGTGGTCAAAATAATAACTTGTATTGTTTGCATCGAAAACAAATAATGATTCTGAGTTTTGGCGTTTAATGGGTTAACGGCTATCCCCGGTCACGGTACAACCCTTCCCTAAGTAAGTACTTCCCATCATCGATTGGAGAAGTCAGACCTCCACCTTTTCTTGTAATCACAGTTGTGGTGAGAAGCAACCACCATACCAGAAGCTTCACATCCTCAATTACGAGGTATCCCCTCGTGCAATGTTATGTAGGTAAATGCATTACACAATAATGATTTTAAATAATGCTTCTCATGTCACGGAAAAATAATATTCTTGAAAATAAATTGAAGTAGATAGGTAAGAAGCATGGAAGTGCTTTCGTAATGCAAGTTTATTTCATAGAATAATTCCACAAGAGAGCTGTAATTCTTCATTAAATATGGTTATCCAATTTCCTGTATTAGTCAGGTTCTCAGCATTCATGAGTTCTTTTCTTTCCATCAGAATATATATCATGAGAAGTCAGTAAATAGTTTATAAGGTTTGAGCAATGGAGCTGAGTAACATCATGTGAGTAGGTGTTAAATTTTTTAGATTAGAAAATTTACTTTTTTTTCAAAAAAATTTTTTTTTCACCCAATGGTTCTCTTATACCTGAATAAGAGCTTCAAATTTTCTAAAAAACTAAACTTTAACATCAAAAAAGTGTAGAATTTTTTCTTGTCTCAAGAGTAAATTTTCTGCTTCTTGTTGCAAACTGCTTTATTATTCTTGTTATATTCTTTTCAAATAAGGCTATCATTTTTTTATTTTACTTTTATTATGTTAGGTATCCAAGCTCTGTTTCTTCTTCTTTAGGTAAGCCGATAAAGCGGTGCATGTGCCAATTGCAAGACGTTTACTTGACATGAATTCTTTAAAAGTGAGACTGATTCCTTCATCTGCTTCTTAGTTAATCATGTTCTGTAATGTTTACATTTATGTGTGCTTAATAATATATAAATGCGTTTGATGTTTTGTAATATTCGATGAGTAGATCTCCATCACTTATTGCAGCGATTCTCAACCTGTGGGGCGCGCCCCCTAGGGTGGCGCGAGCACACTAGAGGGGGGGGGGTGCGAGAATACCCAAGAGAAAATATTATTTAAAAAAATTGATTAATTGACTGAAAGGAAAGCACACATACACATGGAAAACAAAATACATTTCAGCATATTTAATAACTTATTGAAGTAAAACCACTAACTAAATCAAAACTTACTTAATCAAAACATACTAAATTTTAAAAACAAATTTAATAATCATTAGGGACTTCCTTGGGCCTGTCTTGCAGAGTAAAGTTTTTCGAAGGAAGGCTTATAATTAGAAATAGCCACTCTCAGATCTGTTTCTATATTTTGTCTTCAAAGACGCCACAGAAGAAAATCCAGTTTCACAAAGGTAGGATATTGAATGGTAATAGAATGTGAAATGTCCTTGTTTTCAGTGCAGAAAAATCATCCTTACTCCCGTCCAAAATTCAAATAGTAATTTATTACTAAATTGTCTTTTAGTTTCGCCACTTGTTGTGAAGTCTATGAATTTTTCTTCCTCATCAATTGAGAGTCTTTCGGGAGTCTTATGAAATGGATCCCTAATCCACTCGCTATCAGTTTGTCGTCAGCATGAAAATACTTTTTTAAAATTCTTTGCCAGCATGGCTAAATGATTTTCAATGGTTACAAAAACAACTTTTACATGTTCTTCTTCAGCCTTATAAGTTTTAGTACAATCATCCACATTTACAAACATTGTTAGGTTTTTTTGCTTTAAACTTCTGCTCCACAATTCCATTTTTCTTCAAAAAGCATTAACTTTATTACTCGTATCCAACATATGAGTATTTGCTCCTTAGAGTTGAAGATTCAATTTCTCGAATATGTCGACCAAGTACCTCAATTTCATCACAAATAAAATATCGCGAAAATTCTCGGCCTCCTGTCTGTTTTCTTCTAGGAAATGGCGATTTCTTCTCTTAATTAATAAATACGTTGCAAAAATTTCTCACTTGATGACCATCTTGCCTCGCAATAAAATAATAACGCTGAATGTACTGAATCCATGTCTTTACAAAGTGCGGAAAAAATTCTTTATTTCAGGGGTCTCATTTTTTATAATTTACTACGGTTACAACCGTAGTTAACACAATATTCAAATCAGGACTCATTTCTTTCGAAGCCAAATTTTTCTGTGGATCATGCAATGTGTGTGCATTGAGGAGATTTTTGTTTTAAAAATGCTTGCATATCTTGGAATCTTTCGGACATTGAACGAGCCCCATCGGTGCATATTCCGATGCAATTTTTCCATTCAATGTTTGCCTCGTTCATAAAATCATTTAAAATAGCAAATAATGCGAGCGCTGTTGTTTTGAGTTCTATTGGTTTGCAGAAAAGTAGTTCTTCTACTACTGACATATTATCACAAATTCGAACATAGGCAATTAAATGAGCATCTTTATTACTATCTATTGCTTCGTCAAGCTGTATTGAAAACAATTTTTCACGCAACTTCGAGAAAAGCTGACACTGTACAGCTATATCGCCAATTCGACGGGCAACAGTATCATTTGAAAGAGGTATGGACTGCAATTGTTTTGAAAAATTATCTCCAAACATAGTTTCTACAATGTCATTGCTGCTGGCAAAATAAGCTCTTCACTAATGGTGTGAGGTTTTTTACATATGTCTATTTAATATGAACTTTGTAAAATGCAATTAAAGCTTTTTTTATTCACAGACAAAGTTTCTTTAAAAATGATTTTTGCTTTTTATATGATTTTAATTTTAATTCGAAGAATTCTCTGGGTTTGTTGACGTATTCAATATGAAGCGTTTCCGAATGCCTTTTAAGTTTATTACGTTTCATGCTGTCTGAGGCCAACATTTTTGAGCAAATGATACACAGGGGCCTTTCTTCTTCATTCACTTCAGTACTGGTAAACCCAAAATTTAAGTATTCTTGAGAATATTTCCTTGATTTTATTTTTGGAACCACGCTCTTCCGTGTACTTGTTGATGCTTGACTATCGTCTAATGCTTGCTTACTTCCGCTTAAAAATTTATTCATGAGTCTGCATAAATCTGCTGCAATGAATATTTTATACGGTGAATTGCAATTAACACGAAAACATATATAACGTACAAATTCACGATAGATTCGATAGCGATAAAAGGATCGACTAGAATGAGACTTGCTGGAATTGAAAATTGCGTTACGAACATTTTCCTTCTTCTTATGAGAAAACATTTGTTCCACGCATGCTCGAGATGGCATCGGTCGTGTGGATTCCCTTCCACAGACAATCCTATTTTTTCACTTTTCTTTTGTCATGCTTATGTTTTATTTCTTTTATTATTCGAAAAAATGTATTCCCGGTTTCTAAATTTAGCTCACCCCGTCTAGATTTACTTTCATTGACGAATTTTTCTACTTTCATATTCTTTTAACGTTATCTCCCTGTTTGGCTTTCATTTCAAATATAAAATTTAAATTTTCTCCGCTGTCATTCGCTTCATCTGTTCACCGCTCGCTTGTCCAAAATGCAAGATGTGGTTTCTCGCCAACGTTGGCTCGTTTGTACTCTTGTTTTGGCAGTTAGTTAAAAATAATTTAAAAACAAAATCCAAAATACTCAATATACATTATTGTTGTATACATTTTATTGTAAGTGGGGGGCGCGATTAAAATTATGATTAGAAACTGGGCCACGAATACTGAAAGATTGAGAAACGCTGACTTATTGTATTTGATTTTCTTTTTAGATTTTTCTTTTTTTAATTTTTATTTTCTATTTAGATTTTTCTTTTCTTTTTTTAAATTTTTATTTTCTATTTAGATTTTTCTTTCCTTTTTTTAAATTTTTATTTTCTATTTAGATTTTTCTTTTCTTTTTTTAAATTTTTATTTTATTTTCAAGTATTATTTTCTAGTATTATTATATTTTATATATATTTAACTGAGGTTAAGAGACTAGAGGTGGACCTTAGGTCCCCCTGATTTGTATCCTTAGAACGATTTGATGACAACTATATCTTATTTTACCAAATATTTTGATATAGCAGGACAAATAAGATATTATATAGATATTCAAATTTTCTAACTTGAATCTAACTTGATGGGAAAAAAGCAAATAAAAATTCGGTTGTGTATTGCTTATATACTGAAAAACCAGACAAACATTTTACGAGCATACATATGAAAATAAAGGAAAAATGCAAGCAACAGCGTAATATGGTCAGCGGCCTCTATATAAGTCAATACTCGCCTGTCTAAGCTGTTAGATTTGTTCTATTACAATGGTGGGTTATCAAAATTTAAGCGATTTTAAAAGAGTTTTTAAATTTATTATACTACAGATGGGATAAACCATCTTTAGGTAGTGATAAAATTTAAATTTTAGAGTGTATGACAATTTCCCTAGTGAAACTTGAATATCGAATATCCAGCGAAACATCAAATCTCCGGCACTGGTTCGCCCAGAAGAAAGTCTTGAAAGAATGGATCTATCGATGACTGATTAGAATTCTTAAACGAAACAGATGCACAATACTTCGCCAAGTGCTTTAGTTTCCAATTCTGGAATATCAATAAGTGGTAATGCGGGAATATTCAAAGAACTATCATTGATATGGGCTTTTGGAATTAAAAGTCCACTTGTGAACGTTTTTAACTACATAGAACAAAGTTTACACCTTTCCTAGGTCTGCAAACAGCCCGATTGAGCTATGGATGATACTGAACACTTTTCCTTTTTTTCCTTCTGGAACTAACTACTTTCCAGTTGTGTCGGGAGAATGGACGTTTATGAGGATGGAGAGAACCTCATGCATCTATGGACATTATATGTGAACGCAGTACTCTTCCATTTAGGATTGATATGGGGCTAGATGGGGTTTTTAGATTGATATGGGGCATGTGTGCAGTTAACATTATATTGGACCCCTGATATGTCAAGTAAAGAATCTTAGAAATGACAGATATGATAACATTTTCTCTGTTCAGTAACATCCATTCATGTCCATTTTGCTTTCTGATAGATTTCATCATTTCCAGAAGGACAATGCTTCACTCCACACCTCTATACAGCAACAGAGTGGATTTAGGAGCATTCTTTTGACTTTAGACATTTCCATTTGTCATCTAAATGCCCAGATATGAACATCATTGAACATAGGTGAGATGCCTTACAATATGATTTTAAGAAACGATCTCCCCGCATGACATTCCTGTCGATTTGAGAACTGCCCTACGGAATTTATCATGTGAATTGCTTCCAGTATACTTTCAAATGTAAGTCAAGTCCACGCCATGTCTTTTTGATGGACTACTGCGCCCTCTTGGAGTGTCTACATGATACTAGTTAAATGTACCAGTTTTAATGATACTTCAGTCAATGACATTCATTTTCATATGAAAATGCATGCTTTACGTGAAAGGGAAACTACAACGTGGACAACTAATAAATTATTGCTAGTGCTCAGAAATAAATAAACTACCACTTATAATGTTAAAACGAATGGCTTATATTTGAGCTACAAAGAAAATATTCACTAATAAATTTGTTAATAGCCAAATTTCAAAGAATGAACGTATAGATTCATCGTTAGATACGTTGTAAGAGCTTAATGAATTTAACGTTATATGAATTGTTCTAGAAGAGTAATCAAGAATTCATTCGAAAAATGAAAGAAAATGTATCATAATTTCAAATAATTTCATATATTATCTCAATATTATATATCATCAATATATTTTTTAATAACAATAATAATAATATTTTTTATATAAGTTAATTAGTTATAATAATTAATTAATTACTAACATTATTATTAATTAATTATAATAATTATATATTAATAATTAATTATAATAATTATATATTAATAATTAATAATTAATTAATAATAATTTAATTAATAATACTAATGATTCTTAAATAATAACAATAATAATCAATTTCAAACAATCAATATATATTTCAGTATATCATATCAATCAATCAATCAATTCAATATCATTTCAAATAATTTCATATATCATATATTTCATATAATCATAATTTCAAATAAGAACTTAATGAATTTAATGTTATATGAATTGTTCCAGAAGAATAATCAAGAATTCATTCGAGAAATGAAAGAAAATATATCATAATTTCAAATATCAAAACATTTAATAATCCGATATTTAAATATATTTTTCATACTAATTTAAATTTAATAATATAGAATCTATTTATTTTAAAGCAAATTCTCAAAATATCCTAAAATTTCTACATTTAATGCATCATTAAAAATTTAAGTATATCTATGTTTTAGAAAATGAATTGAATTGAAGTATACTTATATAAAACACATATTATCAATGCGAAGATGAGAAGGAGAGTATTGAGCTTCCTATGATACTTGTGCTAGTTAATGGAAACAGGTATCGATATACGTAATGTTAGGGAAAGAGTGCCACATTTACTTAATAAAAAATTATCATTCCTTTTTCTGTATATACAATTAAGATGTACATTAACCTACAGAATTTGTAAGAGGAGAAATTATTGCTGTTCATCTGGTTAGAATATCCACATTGGTTAATATAGGTAATCAATGGGCTAATACTGGAAACGTTTCCCATCATATATTATCGGAAATTATAATTTCATGTAGTATTCAAGTAAGAGAAAATTCTTCTTTTACAAATGATTGTGTACGAAATTATCAAATTTTAAGCATTTGATTTCAATAATAATTTTAGCATGTTTAAAAATTAATCTATCCTCAATATGAATACTCAAAATATTCTTCATAAATATCCTAATCAAATAAACAAGTTGTTTCAATTTTTACATAAAATCCAACCACTGAATAATAGAAGAATCGTTAAGAAAAAGAAGAATAGAATATGAGAAAAGGATATAAAATGAAAACGGAAATACATATCTACAATTATATGACATAAGTTAAACCAAATAATCATGCGGCAACATCAAATCATGAACAGTATATCAAAAATGCATAGTAGCACTAATATGTTTTTCCCTAGAACTGTAAAACAGCGCTGGAGAGGAAATAAATTGCCTTTCCTCTGCCATTCCTACATTCGAAAAGATACCACTTCTTAAAATCTGACTCATAACAAATGTTTAAATTCTTCCGCTGTATTCTACAATGAAAGAACTCAATTCTTCTGCTTGCTTGAAGAAGTTCTGCTTACATACCTGGTATTTTTTTGAGAGTCACTGCAAAAAATATGCAGCATGAATGTTTTTTCTTCACTAAGAAGTGATGAAAGTTATTTGTTTTGCTTCAGGTTAACAGGAAATACAATGGAAGATCATTCCGACAACAAAAAAGTGGAGCTAAAATAAGAATTTTCTCCTGCGTTTTTCACAACGCATAGTGGAAAATAAAACTTCAAAAGCCTTTTTATTGGTAGTGAAAATAAGTTTTTAAAATCATTAAGTATACATCTTTTTATATAATTTTTTTTCTTGTAAATATTTTATCTTAGTAAAAATCCAGAGGAGTATATCATCAATATGAGATAAAGAAACTAATTAATTTTTAAACCATATATTCATTTCACTTTTTAGTAATGCTTTCATCTATTTTTATAATAATAATATTCAAACTTGATAATGGTATATTTTCTGCACTTAACAAAAGTAATTTAAAGATATCTATCATTCATATAAAATCTACCGTATACCATATAGAATTCAAAAAATATCATGAATAAGAAATTAACTTATAAATTATTTAAATTAGTTTTTAGCATCTTGCATATATATTTCAACATGAATTTCAACATATATTTCAACATGAATCGCCTTACATTATTTTAAAGTATAAACTTAAAATTATGGAGAATTAACAACGGTAATTGAATGACAAAAAATTCTTTTTGATTTAGGGAATGCACATTTCAAAAGTTCTTCTTTACAATAAATATTTAATTAGTTATATTAATGCAAACTGAAATTTTCTCCAACTTGCACATCTTTAAACATAATTACAATGGAGCAATTTCCATAATTAATAATTAAGTGCTAAATAATGTGCTGCAACACTGGATTTAAATTCATTCAATTTCGTATGTATTGAGTATTGAGTATTTCGTATGTTAAGTGCAACACGGTTGTAATCGTTGCGTCGTAATAATGGGGCACTTGTATGTCCTTACGTAATTACCGTTCTCTTGTCGGGTCCTCTGCCAATTAAATAAGACTTAAATTGGCATATACTTTAATTTTAAAAGTATTATAAAGCGTGTTAGTGAGCTATTGATGTTTAAAATAAGAAATTAAAACGTTAATTAAATAGGACGTAAAATGACGAAAATTACTGATAAAATAGAGAAGTTTAAATACTGTTTTTTTAATAATCGCCTTTATAAATATTTTGGGTATTTGACTTTGATTATGAATAGTAATTTTTAAGTAGGTCTTCAATCAGTCCAAAACATTCATAAATGACGCAGAAATGTACTTTTGTTTTTATAAATCTCGAAGAATCACATACAAGCTTTGATTAAAGGATTTGAATTTCCATAAAATCTTTAATTTCAGCAAAAAAATGTTAAAGACTTTCATACTTAAGAATCTTTACTATTGAAAGGATTGAACCATAACTTTCCCTTCAATAGCATTTGATTGGGTGAAAAGAATATATTAATCCCTTTACATTGCTAGTTTCAGAATGAAAACTTGATCCATCATTAAAAAATAATTTTTAAGTTACAACTAAAAAAATGAGTTTAAGTTAAATAATAACATATGATTCATAAAGAAATGCATCTTTTTTTATAAATTATTAAGATTTGAATGGAAGGAGTTGAAGCTTATATTTAATTTCTTCAATTCCAGCAGAAAAAATGCATTGTCAAACTCAGGTCCTGCTTATGAATCTTTGCTACTGAAATGATTGAACCATAACTTTACATTCAGTAGCATTTTGTTAGGTGAAAAGAGTATGATAAGCATCTTAAATCGAGAGCCGAACAGGCTCTGGGAAGGGAATTTAATTACAAAGATTTGGAAGGAACTGCGCTGTGCAATTTTCTCAAAAGCTATCTCGGAATTTCTGTCTTCTAATTATCACGTCACTTACAATTTCCAGGTCCCCGCACCGAACTAATCAGAAGGATTGTGGGAAGTTGCATTGTTATATTTAAAGTTTCCTCATTGTTATATCTCTTTTCAAGTACTTCCAAACCTGGAAAAATTAAAACAATTATTTGAGCCAACTAATGAAATTCTTATAATATGGTTTAAATGTAATGGGTTTTTAAAAAACTCAATTTCAGAATGTTGTTCGCTAAAATTCAATAGATATTTAAGAACGTATTGTCTGGTCTTTTTAAAATTTGAAAAATAAGTTCTGTTGTTTTTCAATGCTTGATTTAATATTTTAATTAGTATTGGAAATTGTATAATAATTTCTTCTTGCTCTTTATAATTTGGAAAATCTTTCGAGAATTACTTATGAAATTAACGTGTTTTCCTTTTCCTAACCCTCTAAAGTATTGCTATAAAGCTTTCTTTTCATTTTTATTTAATGGAAACCTAGACGAGATGGCAAAATTAACAATTCGTCAGTAAATTTAGCTTTTGAGGTAATTTTTTGCACATATTATTACAATGGCTTTTTTTTTGTATTGCGTTTAGTTGTATTAGTTTTTATTTCACTTTAATCAATATTATTTAGTTGTTTTAAAAATACGAGTACAATGCAAAAAATAGTCTTCTTGTTCCAATATTGGTGGAAAATGATTTTGTAATGTTGAAAAAATGACAGCTCTGGTACACCTCGAATATATTTTTCTTCTTAGGATACATAAATAACATATTAATTAATTAAATATTGTTAAATACGTTATGGAAGTAGAATTAAGGAAAAGGTATATTGTTTAAAACTCTAGCTTATAATAAATAAACAAACCTCAAGATTCTGTGTTTTTCTTTTGTTATTCGAAATTGAACTCAAATTTTTGTATTCATTTTATCATTTTTTTACTTTCATGACATTTCCTGAAAGAGGGTCAAAATAAATCTCACAAAGAGCAAGAATTGCTCCCTGCTTATTTAGAAAGTTTCAGTTCATATTATGAGTTTTAGGAAACAAATTTAAGTTACTTTTTTTTATTTGAATTTAGAATTCTTTTTCTTTATTGTTTTAAATATCATATATTAATTTTTCTAGAAACAACGATATGCCAAAAATAAGTTAATTAAAGTATTACTGATAAATCTCTGTGATTTGCATTATGATTTGAAACAATCCAAGAATCGTGCTGAATACAATAAGTGATAATAAGTATTGTAACTATATGTAACTTAGCAATAGAAATAGTGTGACGAAATAAGTAATGCAAAATAGGAAGCAATAAAAAAAACAAGATTATAGATCGTCAATTTTCTTGCATTCAGAATCCTTTCTCTTTTATTATTATAAATATCGTATATTACTTTTCTTTGGAGCCCGATAGATATATACGACATGCAATATGATTTGAAACAATCTTAGAATCTTGTTGAACGAAATAAATAATAAAGACATACAAATGCAAAATAGGAAGCAATAAAAAGCATTTGAGGCAAAAATACTGGATCTTCAATTTTTCCCGGTCATCTTACTTCTCTAAGAAATCTTAAAAACTTCCATTGTTCAGGCAGGATTAAATTGAAGCAAATGTAAATAAATTGTAATAATAAAATGTGTATAGTAAATATTAATTTCAAAGAAGAACCAAATATATTTCCGAGTAGTCTGGAAGATCTTATGTTGAGGACAATGTTAAACACGTCAATTAAAATGCGTAGACGCATAATAAATTAGACATTATCACCTACGGCTTCATTATTCAAATTATTAGTGTTTAGCAGGATTGGAGAACCAGTATAGCAGACTGAAGAGTATGCATAAGTTGGTGAATTTTCTGTAAAACGAATTTCATTCTTTATTCTGCCTGCTCCAACTTATTCCCGTCTCATCCAAGTTGATTCAAAGCAATTAAGTTTGAAATATATCAAATGTTGAAATATTTCCAGTCAAATGGCATAAAATATTTAGAACTTTTGAAAAATTTCTTTAAGATAAGAATAAAATGTGTATAGTAAATATTAAGTATAGTAGCAATTAAGTTTGAAATATATCAAATGTTAAAATATTTCCAGTCAAATGGCATAAAATATTTAGAACTTTTGAAAAATTTCTTTAAGATAAGAATAAAATGTGTATAGTAAATATTAAGTATAGTAGCAAATGTGTATAGTAGCAATTAAGTTTGAAATATATCAAATGTTGAAATATTTCCAGTCAAATGGCATAAAATATTTAGAACTTTTGAAAAATTTCTTTAAGATAAGAAAATTGTTTAATATTTATAATTATTTTCAGATATAAAAATTTTCTTTTGTAGAAATTTTATCATTTGTAATAAAAAAAATCCTACTTCCTTCTAGCGAATGCCCTTTTACTTTTTCTCTACGGAATCTTACTTTCTCTTTACAGAGTACGTTTGAGAGAAAGGAGGTGCAATTTGTAGCTCATCAGTGTATATGAATGAAGATTTCCAACGGATTCCGACGGCCGCGGTGGTCTAGTGGTAATGTCTCGGCTTTGGAATTGGAGGGTTGTAAGCAGTACTGGTGCACGATAAATCCGTCGGGGCCAAACGTCTTCCCGATGGTGTGGTGTGGTGTGGATATTTGGAGAGGGGTGTGCCGGCTCAGGTATCATCTTCATCACTGGCCGTGGTTTAAAATCCCAACACAGTCCCAGTGTTGTTTAAAACGGGACATATAACTAAACTTTTAAAAGATTCCAGAACAAGTGTAAAAGTCGCTTTATGGTTAATAATTTAAATGCAAGAGCTTTTAAACTCCTATTAATAATTTTGATAAATTTAGATAAAAATTGTTATGAAACATTAAATATCTTGACGAATAAACTTTAATTAATTTACTTTTTCCCGGAAATAAATAAAATTAATTAAATTAATTGCATTGAACTTATTTCAAAAATTTACTTGAAATATTTAAGTACTTATATCATATTTATATAGTCACAATTAAATTGTTCTTCTGATTTATGCCAATAGTTGATGCTTCCCTTAATAGGAGTGTCACGATATTTGAATCTTGAATTTGTAAATAAGGGATCTACGCTCGAATAAAGTTTTATAGCCTTTATTCAAATTTCAATCATTTTAGATCTTTAAATTCCGACCATCTTTTGATTTGCCATGACACAGCAAAATTAGTTAAAGAAAACTACAAAAAGAAATATTTAGTTGGGTTGCTATGGTTGTCATATTTGTGAAGAGGTAGGCTGGAAGACTTTGGAAGTATTCTTTTAAAATCTCAAAGTTCTTTATCCTAAATCTACATTTACATTAAACCAACCATTTGAAGCAATAGAAAATCACATGAATCCATATTTGAGATCCCGTAACTTTAGAAACACAGGAAAAGACAGAAACTGAATATAAGGCAATGCATTTTGCTATACTTTCTTTGCTTTTTGATTATGTGTGTGTGCTTATCTTCAAAGTGTGGAATAGTTTCTTGATTTTGATGGATAACGTAGTTTTTTTTCTTAAACCTAGAGTTCAGCTTGATGTAAATACAGCTTAAAAAGGAAAAAACTTCTTGGAGAGAATCATTCATCCATAAAACGCAATTCACGCTTGGCTACCAGTAATAGCATGATAAAAATGGCTTTTAATATTTATGTAATGTTAACATTAAATGTATTCTTGAAATATATATTAGTTTTAAGACAACATTTTATTTACACCTTTCAGCTCATGATTTAGTTCAGTTCTTCCTTTCTAAAAAATATAGCAAACTGGCAGTGATCTTATTATTTATTCTCTAATTTTTATTTTTAATTCGTATCAAAATGTTTGTTTGTTTAAGATGTAAAACATTTTCACAGGCAATCAGACAGTCAAAATTTAATTGGTAATTACAACACATTTTTAAAAAAAATTATGATGAAGAAATAGGTCATAATTGCTTATAATTGCAACTGCCTTCTTTTCTCGCACTTTATACCTTTATAATAAATTTCGATAACTTGATATAAAATTTTAAAAAAATTATAGCATTTATAGGCAATTACGTTTCATTACTTAATTTATGAACTTTAATAAAAATTCATATTATCTGCTAATATTTCAAGAAAATATTAATATTTATTGTGAAAAGAATACTCTTTTCACTTTATTGTGAAAAAAAGATTGCTAAAAAAGATACGCTTTATGGCAGTATTCAGATTTTTCTGTTTCTGAAACAGTTTAAAAATCTAATATCTGTTGATAGATATGTTGTTATTAATCTTTTATAATTGCAATAGAAAGAACAAGAAGTTTACTTTTCTAAATTTGTAGATTTCGGAACAGAAATTATTGAATTGCTCTGACAAAGTATTTATGTATAAGACTGTGAAAAGATAATTATGTATTAAAAGATCTATATAAATCGGCATTATCATACGCAATGTGTTTATTTATTCGCAATCAATATTTACTTTTGTTGCAACTTCAAACCTTAATCAAAATCCAAAACGAAGTCCTTCTTTGGAAATAAGATTTTTTGCCAACATTTTATGTTCGTTATACATTATAAAAGAGAACCGTTTGCTTATTTTTATACCTTACTCCACGTATCAAAAAAGGAAAAGCCATAAATTTTGCTGAAAGCAGCTTTTTCAAAAATTTTAAAGCACTTTTTTCTAAGATAAAGTGAAGAAAACCTCAGATACTCAGTTACATACAAAATGCATATTATCTCTCAGACATTGGTATTCCGTCGAAAAGAAATCCATCATTTTTTTTTCTCTTCCAATACGAAACTCTTTAAATGCAGATATTTTTTAGAAAAAAATGCCTTCAAAATGTGAGTAGCATCCGTTTTATTTTGTAACGGAGAAAAACGTTTCCCTTACATATTGTTGTTTGAAATGTTGGGTATATTTATATTTAATGGTGGTAGTTTTTATCAAGGATTTTGAAAAAAAGTGGATTTGCTAGTGAAGAAACGATAGATGATGAGTTATATTCTTTGTACATATAATGTTAATAATCTGGCAGCAGAAAAGTATGTTGTAATATCTAAAAAAAGAAAATTTCATTTCTTTGCTGTTCTACACAAGTGTTTGCCGGCGTCCTGGCATAGGGGTAGCGCGTCTTCCCCGTGATCTGGGCGTCCCGGGTTCGAGTCCCGGTTTGGGCATGGTTGTTCTTCTGTTGTTCTATCTGTGAGATGTGTAAATGTGCCCTCCTGTAAAAAGGGGTTGTGCAAGCGAATGAATGATGCGTGAGTGGCAAAGTCGTACTCTTGGCCCTAGTTGGCGATGCTATAAAAAATAAGAGACGTTCCCCTCAGGCTTAAATCGCTGTCTTCGTAACAGCGGGCTTGTCAGTGGCAAGTGCCATAAGAAACAAACAAACACAAGTATTTGCTTTTTCTTCTTTTATTATGCTTTTAATCGGTTCTTCGATATGTGAAAATATTTCTTTTTCTTTATGTAAAAATTCTTATGTTTTCTTTTATGTAAAATTTTTTTTCCATATTTTTAAAAAATTTTGTATAAATTACCAGAAACTATTTCTTTACGAAAAATTTCATTTTTAATCTATAAATAAAATAACACTATAAAAGAGGGTGGGCGAATTGCTTTGGAGATTTATTTTATTTATCATTATTTTTTTGTGTGATACATTCCTAATTCAGTGCAGGTCTCTAAGCTGTGACTTTTACTTTGATATACAAGTATTTTAATATACCTAAGTCATAATCCATTATAAAGTCAAATACCTTCAGAATTCTCAAAGTAATTCAAATATAATTTTACAAAATTCCTTTGAATATGTGCAGAGATATTTACAAAATTACTTGATTTTAGTTTTTTGAAACATAATACAATTTTAAATTCTGCCATAACTCTATTAATGCAATAATAGTTTGTGCAATATCCGAGGTATGCCCATAGTGATTAAAAATGTATAATAATATAAAATGCATTGTCTAAACCATGATTACTGCAAATACAGATCTCTCAGAATTCTTGATGATCATTTCTGGCTTAATATTGGAGCTTTAATTACAATATTTCAGATTTATTACTATTATTATTGCAACACTTTACACTGCCTTACAATAATAAATGCATTTCCATAACATACATAACTGTACATATCATATAACATTGAACTGTAGTTTGTCTTACGGTGTTTGTCTTATTCAGTCAAATTAACTAATCTTTTCAGTAATTTTTTGAAATAACACATAACTATAAAATATAACTAATTCTATAATTATCACTTTCTATGATTTCTCTTTACGCATTCTTCGAAATTTTGTAATCCATAAGGTTTCAATAGATACAATTCATTTAATTTCCTTATAATAAAACCAATTAATTTCGTTTCATTATTTAATAAATACAAGTTCTTACTTTAATGAATAAGTGGGCTAATTGCTTAAAGATTTAAGAACTGAAGTTTGTATTTTGATTGATTTTACACCTGTATCAAATATATTCGTTAGAAAAAATTATAGATCTGTCAGCGAGATTGTAAAATGCCATAAATAATAGCAACAGCAACAGAAAAATAATGCATATAAATTATCATAAAAAATTATATTCGATTCCTTCTGAGGGGTTCCAAATATCAATTTGTATCATAAAATGTGAGAACTATTTTAAATATATTTACAAAATATCTACAAAATATAGCATTATATCTATTTTTGAAACTAATATCTATATAAATATTTCTATTTTCGTTGTTTTTTCCAATTCATCATTAAATTGCAATTTTTCCAAATTGAATTTTATCATTTCTGTGGATGTCAAATTTTAAATTTTTATTCATGGATAAATCTATGATATATTTCAAAAGAATTTATACAATTCTTGCACTACAATGAAAAGAAAAACTAAAATATATTCGTTTTTGGGGGGGAGTGGGGGGTGGGGAGAATTGCTAAAACGCAGAAAATATGAATTATTTAAGCGTATTTTCAGAAGCCTATATGAAAATTTATATATTACATCGTTTAACTTAAGGATATCCCTGGGAATAAAAATAAAATAATATGTTTTTGTAGCCAAGCATTGTTTGACAAAATGTTAGGATATAAAATTCTACAAAATATTATTTATGGAAAATTAAGTTGAAACAGATACAATGCAACTGCTCTTAGGCAATTCTTTGAAGAATTTTTTTTTTAATTTAACTCAATGACATCAATAAGATTTTCTCTATATTAATCAAGGTTTAGTTTAATTATATTAAGGTCACGTTTTAAAGATACGCTAGGGCTATTTTAGAAATTACCATGTAATTTTGAACCGCGGTGAAATGATGATCGTCATGCCAAACTTCCACATCAAACCAGCTGGATGATGTTTGCCCCGATTGATTTAATTAGCACTAGATCCGGCTATAGACATTCTTCGATGGAATCGGGTCTTGAACCTGAAACCCGACGATTCCAAAACCGTGACCTTATAACCAGGTATCCATGACCCTTTTAAATCGGGGAACTGGGAATACGAATCATGTCTAGTAACCAGCTAAGTTATAGATTAAAAACAAAGAAGTTCAGATAAAAATTTTGCTTTTTGTTTTGCTTTCATCGACTTTTCTTAATTAGAGTAAAAATTAAACAGGATAGTGTGCAAAATAATAATTACATTCTCAGTATTTAAATCTAGCTTTTAATTAGCGACTTTTCATTCGTTTTCATAATTAGAACCAAAATTAAACAGGATAGTGTGCAAAATAATAATTACATTCTCAGTATTTAGATCTAGCTTTTAATTAATGACTTTTCATTCGTTTTCATAATTAGAGCCAAAATTAACAGGATAGTGTGCAAAATAATAATTACATTCTCAGTATTTAAATCTAGCTTCTATTTAGCGACTTTTCATTCGTTTTCATAATTAGAACCAAAATTAAACAGGATAGTGTGCAAAACAATAATTACATTATCTGTATTTAGATCTAGGTTTGACTTCTAAAATACTTGAAATTAGTTTGTAAAATAGGAACAGTGCCTAAGATAGCGCAATTTAGGAATAATTCAAGAGAAGAAAAAAATTTTAAGAGCTAAGAATTTAATATTCAATCAGATCAAATGAAAAATATTCAGGAGGATAATTTAATCTGAGTCGACATTTCTTGGATTGGGATTCCAACAACTAGATACATTCTTCAAAACTTTTATTCCTGTTACCAAGTTGCTTGTATCTTCTTTAGAACTCCCTTTCGCAATACTATTGGGAAATATTGTTTTGGTAAAAATGATATTATTCGGGTGAAATGGGAATTAAAATATTTTGTCAGATCTGTCTCTGACGACAGATCTAATACGGAAGATTTTAACAAAGAAAATTCTTACAAATTTGAGTTATAGAAAATTATTTATTTTCGTAATGATAAAATTAAATAAATATAGCATATGAATTTAATTCCAAATAACCATTTTCTTATTGTTTTGCCTGGGTTATTGAAACTAATTTTACAAAAATTCAAACTACGAGAATTCAATTCTCATGATTATTCTTTAAATGATATAAATGATAATGAGTAAAGATATTCAAAATAATCTGAACTAATCGGAATTTCTTACACAAAAAAAAATTCTGGCTTTCATTATTAGTTTTTTATTTGAAGAAGAGTGGTAGACATCAAATTCTTTTCGTTACAAAGAATTTTAAGGAATGAATTGCTTCTTTAAATATAATATAAAGGAATTAATTACTTCTTAAAAGTACGAATATCAATACTTTAAGAAAATTGTTTTTGTATAATCTTCTTATAAAATATATAAAAATATATAATAGCATGATTATATTTTCGAAAGAAAATAATCTCACTTGAAACAGAAAGCCCACGATGAACGTCCTTAACGATATCTCATGCGAATTATCTTTATTTCTCTTAAAATCTATCTTAACTCACTAGATACAAAAATGCACAAAAAGTGAAAAATTCTTTTATACCAGGAAACAATATTATTGTTTTTTAATCAAGAAACAATAGCTATTTACAGTTTGTTACTTAAAGCTCTTAGTGTTATGTTAGAATAACTTAGAACAGCGTAATTCACACAAAGACAACTGTGTTAAGATTTTAGAATAATTAAATGGTATGGTATAGAAACAAAACGATAAAAATTTCTACGAAAGCCTGAATACTTTGCATTTATTGCTGTAAGTCGAAACGAAATACTAATTCATAAATCTATAAAAAATACAGTACATTTTAAATATACTTACTCCACTCTATTTGTATCAGTTTTTTTTTCAATTATACATTGATAAATATTGTGTATAATTTAACTCATGCAAAATATCTTTCTTTCGCAATTTTAAATCAATTATTAAGACATGCATTGGATTGTTAAAATTAAAATTAATTTTTCTACACCCTGCTCAGTTCAATGAAGGTTTAAAATTGACAATTGTAAATTTCCCTATAGGTAACTACAGTTTCTTGATTTACATTAAACTATATTATTAACGATATCAATTTAAGAAATAACAGGCAAATTAACACCAATGAAAAGCTTTTCTTGTAGAAATATTTATTCAGGTATACGAGTATAATGAATCTCGAATTAATTAATTATCTATTGCTGAAATCATAATTGAGATCAACATTACCATTAGATTAATGCATATTACCATTTGTATTTTTCCCTATTCAAATAAATCAAAGTTGCAAATTTCTTAACAGAAACTTAAACTGTTTTTTTTCATAAAATATATATGAAGTTATATCATATATAATATAAAAAAATAATGGGATAAAAAATAAAATAATGGGATGAAAATTGTAGTCATTATAATGCTGGCGCTTCCTATGAAATATGCCGTCTTTGGATCAACATTTTTAAATTAACAATCAAAATCAATTTTTGGATACTATGTAAGAGTCCGTTTTATAATTTTTAGCTTTACTCTTGATATTAATATCAGCTGAAATTTTTCCATCAAATTTATAAACAAGTTTATAACTGTATTTTAGCACTATATTTTTCATATATTATTCTATATTCCTTTTATTGTTAAATACAGTTCTAGAACCTGATGGTATTAGTATGTTAGTTGTATGAAGATTAATTTTTTTTATGTAAATTCATGGATGCCAAAGTACAAAGGACGCTGTATCTTTCACAACTACAACTGGGCATATGAAATAATAGCATTATAAAATCTTATGGGAGTCTTGGTTAAGATACAAAGCGTATTTTAATAGAAGCAATGAAGTTACCTGTAGAGAATAATAATGAACAAGATTGGATTGTAAGGATGCGTGTCTTCGTGTTAGAGGTTTTCCTTCAGCAAAATTACAGAAAGAACCTGTTTGAGATGCCATTACTGGGTACAAATGATAACAAGAATATAATTACTGAAGCAATACCTTAAAAGACCAAAAATGTCGTTTCAGGGAAGATTGCAGTATACAGAAGATGGCCCTACATAAAAAGAACTTCTCAGTAGAAAATCTTTGATCCATCACATTCTAGGAACCCAAAATTGATAGTAAGGATTTATGTTTTAAACTGTGACTTCCTCTGCGGGAGAGTTGTGGCATGCTCCCATGTACTACCCCGGGGAGTGTACCACTCATGTTTTCATATAAGGCAGTGAACGGCCGCGGTGGCCTGGTGGTAAGGTCTCCGTTTCGGAACCGGAGGGTTTCAGGTTCGAGACCCGATTCCACTGAAGAACCGTCGTGTATGGGGATCTGTTGCAAATTAAATCCGTCCTGACCAAACGTCTTCGGTGTGGAGAGGGGGCGCCAGCTCAGGTGTTGTCCTCGTCATCTGACCACGGCTCAGAATTACGAGGTCAGTCCCAAAATAGCCGAAGTGTTGCTTCAAGCGGGACGTTAATATAACTAAACCTAAACCTAATAAGACAGTGAACATAATTACATTCAGTGACATTTTGTTAACGCTATAAATGGTGCATCTCTGGCAAGGGAAAAAGTCTAATGAAAAGTTTTCTCCGAAAATTAACATAAGAAGGCATACCAATCTATCGATCGATAATTAGAATTTTAAGATATATTCACAATGATAAAATCTTTTCCGATGTCATTCCAATGTGCACATCGAAAAATAAAAATCTTGATAATCTATGTGTTATCAATAAAAAGATGTCTTAGAACATATAAACTTCATTTTAAATTAACAATTTTATTTCAATTCATTTTTAATCTCATGACATATTTTATCTAATGAAAAAAAAATAATTAAACTCTTTCGAAATAAGATTCTTGCTTTAGTGGCTTAAGATAAACTGTCAGGATTGGTTTAGGTATTGAATATCCTAGAAGGCATCATCATACGAGAGGCTACAATCGCATGTATACATAATCACTGCTAATATCCTACACTAAATTCAAAAAAGCCTTCTACAGCAAATGTTTGCCAGGTTTCCCATGTAGCCTTGTTATTCCACTGTTTAATAAACAATTTTTTGTTATCCAATATTCATCTTCAAACCAAAATGGTAAAAATTTTGTCCCTATATCAAAAATTGCAAGCCAATGCAGAAAGAATTCACAATCTGATTTAAACAAACTGCAGAAAATATATTCTTATTATGCATCGTTCTTCTTGCATTTACAGAAAGAAAGTAGCGAATGATAAAAGACGGAAAAATATAGTTGTATTTTAGAACTCGTATCAAACTGCAAAAATTGGCAAATGGAAACTGTTTTGTATTTGAAGAACCTGCACGGAGATATTTTCATCTCGGAGAAAAAAAGTATGTTTTTGCGGCCTCCCAAATAGATTCCTTTGTGCAAATCTCTAACTTAGGTAGACGGAGATAACAAAGCTGTTTTGGACAATAATCTTATCAGAAAAAACACAAAGAAAATTTAGAATTACGAGGAAGGATTTCAATTTTGTTTGGAGTTTCATCTATTTTGAAAAAGCGCAGTTTTCGATAAAGATCTGTTTTTTTATACAGAGGAATTTGTTATGTAATTTGCTTCATTTTATACCTATCGTGATTTAAACAATACTTAGAAAAAAAATATTACATTTTTTTTTTCGTTTCATGCACTATACATTATTGTCGAAGGATTATAAGTCATATCATATCACCGATTCTCCGACCACGGAAAATAAATACTGAATGACCAGACCGCCGCTGTAACACTGGTAGGAACTGTGGTTGAGTCAGTCCTAAGAACCATTACCAGCCATGGTACAACCCTTCCCTAAAGCAGTTACTCCGTGGTTGAGGAGCCATACCCCCAACCTTTTCATTTACCCTCCTGGGTGGCGAGAACCAACCACCATGCTGGTAGCTTCTCATCTTCATTTCGAGGTTCCCCCCGGAAGGGATTAGAAGGGTTATAAAAGTTTCTGAAACATTAAATATTATAAAGTGTATTTTTCAATCTGTTGCTTTTGATATAGTTTAAGCACATAAATAGCATGTTACAATTAATTTTTTCAGTATAATTTAATAGATTTTAGTTTCTGCGAACTTCCAGTATAATAATTATTATCGACTTGGTGAAATCCTTAGGATAATTTATAATGACAAGGTTAGAGTAGGTACACAACAATGAACAAAAGCTAAGGATAAAAGTCTCGCCTCTTTTTATTTTCTCTAACTACATTAATTGCAGGATTTCATTTAATTCGTTGTCTTAAATTTGATGTACAAAGTATGGGAAACTATTACAAGGTTTCGGGTAAAATAGTTCCCAAAATACAAGTACACGAGGACTTGCAGCAATCAACTTGAATCTCCGATAGTATACAGATCATTAGACTTTTACAAAAAAAAGGAAAGAAAAAAAGTGTACGGCTAAATATTCTTAGTGTTCCATCTATTGGCTGTTGATAGAAACATCACACTCTTTTTATTACTTTCTTACTTTCTTAAAGTCTGAAATAGTTTCAGCTAAAAAAATTACAATTTTTTAAGCTTCAGAAATTTAATTAAAATCAATTGAAATAATCTTTGGTATAATGAAAATGAAAGTCCCTAGATATTGTTATAATTATAATATCTTTAACAGTGTTTTCTTTTATGCATTAATCTTTGCATAGATATCAGATATTTTATTCTTTCTAATGAAAGAATTAATTTTCTAATGAAAGAATAAAATCGAATTTCGTCGTAATGCATTTCCAAATAAATTCATTGAAAAACTTTCTAAAATGAAATTATCGAAACTCACGAACCGAAGTATTAATAAAAATGATTTATGATACTAACATCAATTATTGTAAGATCATAATTAATCATTAATGCTTTATGAAACTACTTCATGTTAAATAAATTTAGTTTTTCAAACTTTAAAAATATGATTTAATGCTATTTAAATAATCTTTTAAATAATGTTATGAAATTTCAAAGAATAATTTATTATTATTTTACCTCGTCTTTATCTTCTCATTCTTTTTCTCTAATTAGGCTTTATAAATATTTAGATATTTATATTCTCGTGGTTGAAAAAGTTAAACGATAAAGTAAAATATTGCTATGTGTTATTTTTAATTGAATATATTGATGAAATTTCTGGAATGAAATCCTCTGAAATCATCAAGCTAAACTAATTATTAATGATTGTACCGTAAATCATGATGCTGCATAATTTAAAATTTGCTTGTAGCAGATGTCAGCGATAAAATAACTGATAATATCCTAATTTGCCTTTGATCGTATATCACACATCATTTCACAGCAGATTCAATAAATTCTGGAGGGGGAAGTAAGCAATTCATGATAGAATCTGAATAATATGGAGTTAGAAACATTTTTAAAATTGATTTTATAGATTCTGCCATTATTCGAAACTAATACAGCATAATTAAGAAAAAATATTAAAGGCTATTAATATTAAATCATCAAAAAGGTAGAATTACCTTATATTTCGGCAGCAAGTTTTGAAAATTTGTCTGCCTAAATAACTGATCTGGAAGTGGGTACGCTATAAGATGTAAAATAATGAAATTTTCATTCATTTACTCGAATTCATTCATTGAATATTAAAATTATATAAATACAATAAGATCAATATGAACTTATTGATGCTATACATTGGTAATAGCCATACTTTAATTATCTTCATTTTGATATTTTTTTCTTAGGAGAACATTTTGACCTACAGAGTGGTAAGCTGCTACATAATTGTTTAAAATACTGTTTAAATTTTCCAGAATTTCATTTTAAATCTTTTTAACGTACAGAAATGTATTTGCATTGTTCCTAATTAGGATAATATATAGTATATTTATGCTTTATATACGCAACGCAACTGTGTCTTTACATTATTAAAAAAATATAGTATATGACCTGTCAAGTTTAAAAAAACAATGGAATCGATTAACAAGTATTTTTCCAAAAAAAAATTTCAATTTCGAGTAATAAACCAAGCTTTTGAGAACAGATTTGGATAAGATTTGCACAGATTTGTGCATATTTGAAGATGCGCCAGGAAAGTCTTGCAGTATGCGTTGAAATTTTTCGATATACTCAGATTATGAATAACGATTTATAAAAGGATATATGCATATTTAAAATAGTTTTCTATATCAAACAAAAGCAGGCGTGATCCAGTATAAATTCTGCTAAATTCTAAACCATCTTTAAAAAAAAGGCGAATTTTTCGTGTCATTTGATCTCCAACCTATTCCCTCTGGTGCCAAAAATGATACGTTGCTGCTATGCCAATGTGTCGAATATATGTGCCAAATTTATAGTATTATTGTACTATAAATTTATTTAAATGTACTATAGTTACCAAATTTATAGTAATTTTATTATATTGCTATTGCTATTAAAGAGATGAACAGATGGATTTGTTTTCAAAGGGTTACCAAGAGCAGAAACAAGCATTCTAAGAAAATAGACTAAATGTAGTGATATTTTTCTTACTTATATGAACAAGAAAAAAAATCAGTCAACAAAAAAAAGTATTTTTTTATTCTTGAGTAATATCCGCAGTGAGATATCTTAGATAATTTCTTGTGCACACAAAAATCATTTCTGTTCTCTGAATTTTGGAATATAGTTTTCTAAACTTTTCATAAAAGAATTTTGAAAATCCGTTTCTACTACACAAAAAAGGATCACAATAATTAAGGATAGTTTTCTATTTTTCATTGTCATCTCGGCTGTCCTTTCTACTTTCGTTTTTGTTAGAATGTAAAAATAATAGTATTTTTTTAAATTTTATTTTAAGTATTAAATCATATTTTTTGGATATCACTGTTTAAATCAAATAAGAAATACTAGATACAATAATCAAATACTAGATACAATAATCAAATACTAGATACAATAATCAAATACTAGATACAATAATCAAATACTAGATACAATAATCAAATACTAGATACAATATTAGATACAATAATCAAACACTAGATACAATATTAGATACAATAATCAAATACTAGATACAATATTAGATACAATAATCAAATACTAGATACAATAATCAAATAAGAAATACTAGATTCTATACATTTAACCCAAAAATAAATGACTTATTTCATCCCATAAGGATAGAATTATGATTTTCTTAAACGAATGAAAATTCAAAAGGCATTATCGACTTCCACTTGACTATTGGGCATCTATACACTGAGACAATTATGAAGGCATTTAAGAGAAGCCAGAAGAGGAAAAATAGTTTATAGGCCGAGTTCATTATAATTTGACTGACTTTCCATTCAATAGCTGCAAAACGATTTCTTAGATATTGATTAGATATTCCAATGGATAAGAATTTATCCTTTTTTACTGAGCGGTAAAGGATATAAATGTTACAATACTTGATGTCTTTTGAGAATATCATGTCAGTGTTTTCATTTGTTATGGATTCAGTTTCCTGCTGAGACGGATAGAGGTTAATATGTTTCAGCGACTCTTGATACAATCTTAGCTTCAGAAAATGTTTGAAGTTTCCTATTTGTCCACATATTAAACAGAAATTCTTCTATAACTAATGGAATTTTCTTTTATTACATAAAATAACACAATGCATTAATGGATTATTTTGATTTTACTGAAAAATTTACGAATATGTGATTAGTTCTTTTTATGTAATTGTCATTGGGTGAATATATTTTTAGAAATCAAACTTATGATTTCGAAATTCTTACTTTTCTTATGATACATTTTCATCTCATTTTCTTTTTATCTTAAATGAAAAATCATTTGAATATTGAATTCTAAAAGATTTATTTTTTCTGTGAATACAACCAGACAATTCAGATAATTTCAAAACTGATTTTAAAATATTACTTGAAAAATATATTGCATCTAGAAATGCTAATTAAATTTAAAGTGGTCGTCGAATGTTTCGAAACGAGTTTAAAAATTGAATTACTTCATTCAAATGTGACATAAATGATTTTCGGAGATATCTCACCAGTTTTCATTGAATAATTTTTCTTATTTTTTCTTGGAATCAATTCATTTTTAAAATCTTGCAGATTTTGAGGAAAAGAAAATTAAGTAAAACTAAGGAATCATAAGATATAACCATATTTATGCCTTTTGTAAATTACTAAAAATTATGATTTCAAAAAAGTATCAATTTTTTAACTTCAAAATTTAATTTCACTCTTGCTTTTCTTTTCAAAGACTTTTTTTTTAAATTTCTCTTAGACTAATATCATATATTTGAAAAAAGGACCTTTATAGAAAGAAAAAGCAAATAAAATATTAAAAAGAAAAAAAAACTATCGTATTCTTTGGGATTTTGATTATAAATTATGCCACTTGTTTTTTTTTATATGTTTATCCGATAATTTTCTGTTTTGATTTTCTATCAAAAGGAATGAGTTTGTATTTTTGAATTAAGAAATGTTACGATTTTCCTTTATGAATTATTGATTTGTCTTCTTTTATGATGCAAATGAGATGCTTTATACTGATTTAAACATTCTCAATTTATTTTATTTATCGAGTTCCAGTAATTGTTGAATTATTAATTTAGGTGGAAAAGTTCCTACTCTAAAGAAATCTGGAGTCTTAATGAATAAATAATAAATTTTATGTTCAAATATAAGATAATTTATGCTCTTTATTTGAAAATTCGCGAGACTTCGATATTGTTTTAAGTGAAAATATTTTATTAATGCTTATATGATGAATGTCATTTTAAAGTATAAGTTATTCTAAAGTAATATATCTCGTGATTTTAAATCTATTATAAAATTATAATTAAGGTAAAATAATAACGTACATAAAAATTTAGGCCTTTAAAAAATATTAGCTTTCTTTCCACTTATTTCAGTACTGGTTATTGAAAATGTTTTTTCAGTATTTCCAGCTATATACACCTTTCTTAATTGAAAGGAAACTAATCAAACAAAAATTAATCACTTTTTACTATTTTATTATAATATTAAAATGAATTAATCTAATAGCCTTTAAAACATCGGTTTCTCAGGATTCGTGTTGAATACATATTCCTCTAAGACGCCCTTCGCGAATCTCCATAGTTAATAAATAGTTTTTGAAAAATATTGAAAATTTTTCGATATCATATAAAAATAGGCAAAATGTTTTAAAAAATATATATATATAATATCTTTTGGATCTCCTGTGATGACTGCCCATGTCCTGAGAGACAAGTTCCTTGCACATCCGAACTTCCGTGCAAGCTAAAGCAAAGATCCGTTCCTTGCTTTAGTATAAGCTCCAACAGCAAGTTTACAAAAATTTACAAAAAAGTCCATATATTTTCTCCCAGAAGTAAGTTGTTTATTTTTATCTTTGCCGTTCGGACATACTCAAGCAGAAAATGCAGTTTATTTGTCTCCAAGATGAAAGTGGATTTTTGCTTCTTTTTGGAATATATCAGTAGTTGCTGGATTGTGCTGACATTAAAGGGAATGAGAAGTAAATATACATGACCCAATATTGGCTTTTTTTTAATTAGCTACAGTACCCTTGTTACTTCTATCTGCGATGAACAGCGACTCTGATTTCATGATAGAAAAGAAAATATTTGTGCATTTCCATATTGAATAGATGCTTCTTCATTAATCCATAAGGATCAACCCCTTTCTGTAGGTAATTAATCTCTTGCAATCTCATCGTTTCCCTTTACCATTTAGTTTATCATCTTTTGTATGATGGTAATTACAACATGTAATCAACATTAACAAGTAAATACAACAGAAAGTGATGCATAAATATATTTCTGAAAAAAAAAGATTTTTCTTCTTTGGGGATGAAAAAAAATTAGAATATCAAGAATAATGCAAAAATTCCAATAAATAAATTTATATTGTCATATTAAATTCAATTTTTATTATGTTGAAAGGTTTTACTTTACATCTGAAAAATTTCTAATTAAAATAATAACGTACATAATTTTAAATTTATATTTATTATCTGTTATAAACTTACTTTAAAGTAACTTTAAATTTCAAATCCAGTATCTTGATCAGTGAGTTTCTTCTCAAATAATGTCTGTACCTCTAAAAAAATAAAATTGAAAATATTCTTTAATACAAAAATTTAATTTAATATTCATTTGGATTTTCAGAGTTGCTACGAATTACAATTGATTCGATTCATATGTTCAAATTGAACTGAACATATTATCGAAAATTCTGTTGCAGTTAGTGTCTTACTGGCAGCAAAATTTCTTTTATTTTCGTCATTCTTAGAAGAAGAAGAATACCCTTATTTAAATCACGAATTTAAGGAATAGAAATTGAATTTTTGTAGTCCCTTGGGAAATGCTTTCTATTAAGAGTATTAAAAATGCATTAATTTTTTAATGACATAGGTTATGATAACATCGATTTTCTATTATTTCCATCTTGAAATATTATATTCTTATATCTTTTCTATACATCCAATGCAGTTCTGATGCTGCATTTCTTTCTTTTAAGCAATATGTTTTGCCTTTCTTGTTCTTTCTCTCTTCATGAATCTCTCTCTTTCATCACGATTCAAGATCTTTTCTCAGTAGTTATTATGTAGTTCCATTAACGAGAGCTTGTCTAATAAGTAAAATGAATCATTAATTTATACAATAAGAAATACTTCAACTGTATAGAATAACAGGATCAAGAAGATAACCCTTTACAGAATAACAATATTTTTTTATTAAAATCCTCTGTCATTTTAAAAATTTAAAATAATCAAATGTTTAATCGAAAAAAACCTTAAAATATTTTTATTTCCTTTAAACTACCCCCCCCCCACTGGTGTGATGTGGAAGTTTGGAGAGGGTGATGTCAGCTGAAGTGTCGTCCTCGTCATCTGACCATAGTTTCAAATTACGAGGTCCTTCCCAAAATAGTCTTAATGTTGCTTTAAAACGGGGCATTTACATAACTAAAGTAAACTAAATTATCTTTCAAACTATATCAATAGAAGTATATTATTTATTACTCTTTATATTCTTTTCAATGTTTGTCTAAGCACTGAAAAAGACCCTCTGTCATTTATTTATTTATTTGTCCATAGGATGCAACATTAGGAAAGGGAAGAATCCTTCCTGAATATTTACATCAGTGTGATTACACTTCAAATATTACTCCCGTTGGAATCTTTGATGAAGACGATAAGTTTACTTTTTTTAAGTTCTGAAACTCATCAAACATCATGCAGCATTTAATGATATTCTAGTGAACATTTTAACACTTTTCATTAAAAAAATACAAATTCCAGTGCTTAAATCTTTAAAAAAATTATATCAGAAATTGATCATGTTGGTGATAATATCAATTTAAACAAATACAAAAGGAAATTCAAAAATATTTTGATGATTGTATTAAAATTTCGTTACGAGCATTAGTGGAAGTTGCATGTTAAATCCTAAGTTTACTGTTAAATATTACTCATTTTACTATTTGTCCAAATGACATCTCTTTAAAGTCTGACGTATTCCCCTTGTTACTTAATAATATGTTTTCTAATGCAATAGTGCAACACCGAGGAACTTTAACAACAAGATGCACAATGCACTGGAAATTCAAATTTTTGTGAAGCAACTGACATGTAAAATGTAGTAGGAATTCAAGTTATAAAATATACAATTAATTTTCAACATGTTAAATATTGTTATCTCTAAAGATGTTTTTGTGTGTTGTTAGTGCACAAAATATTTTGATAAATATTAGGAAAAGATTATTAATTTATACGTCATTTTACTGGGAAGATTGAAATTTATAAAATAATAAAAGAAAAATATTGTAAATAGATGATATAAGAATGTATAAATTCTCTTACATAATGAGTAGACGAAGTAATAATATAATTCTAATAATACAATAATGATATTTATATTTGCTTATAAGTTATTCAACAACATTTTAATCACTACCTATTAAGTTTCCCTAAACATAAAACTTTGTGCATTTTATGAAATTCTAAAGAACTTCCCACTTTCATAAGTTTTGAATACAAGCTGTTCTATACAGCATCCTCTTTCTCATTTTTAGTCCAATAATTTTTATAACATGAAAATAAAAGTACACCTTATTACACAAGCGTTTTTGAATTCATATTCAAAAGTCAAAATATTCTGAGTGATAAAGTTTCAGTTGAATTAATACTAGTTAAAGAAAAACTTACTTTTTGCTTCAAACCCTTGCTTTTTTTCTGATATAATTTGCATGTAAATGAGAAAATTTCGAGCATGATCCAGTATGAATCGTCTCTAATTATGAGAAACAATTAATCAACTCCCATCAGGCCCTTTTTATCTTGATCTGCATAGTTTCTGACTATTAAATATACAACAGAATAACTATTAAATATACAACAGAATAACTATTAAATATACAACAGAATAACTATTAAATATACAACAGAATAACTATTAAATATACAACATACAACTATTAAATTAAATATTAAATATACAACAGACTCCTATACAACAGAATTTTATTACAAATTTTTTTCTTTGCTTCTTTTTTGTTCCAAATTAGACAGATTTGTCTTATTATGTAATTTTCTTTAAATAATTTTGGGGTAATTTCACAAAATTTACATTTATATAAAAGCTGGCCGTAATTGATAAGTAACTTGATATTCTTATATCGGTTCACAGAGTACTGGACATTAACGTAAAGTTCAATATAATTTTGAGTTAATAGAAACATCTTTTTTATTAAAAAAAAACAATGGTTATCTGCTAGTAATTTTAATTCATATTTTTAAAAACACTTATTTTAAGAATTGAAAAATTAGAGAACATGTTATTATTTAATGCTCGTTGGATACAGAGAAAAAACAACGCTTTAAAAAGGGCTACATTTTCTTGTAATGCTTCTTTTTTTCTAATATTTAATTTAGAAAACAAATACAAAACCCAATTAAATTAAATAAATCATTTAAACCAGTTAATTGAAAAACTAATATTTTTAATTAAAAACTACACTATCCTATTAAAATCTATTTAATTAAAATTAGGAAAAAACTTTTCACATCAGGAATTTAAATTACTTATTTTAATAATTTCTAGTTGCATTATAATAGATGAATGTAGATCTATATGCGAAAGAAAATAACATATTAATTAATGAAAGGGAAAACTATTACTACTATAAATAATTTATTAATACTTTTCATTCTTAGTTCTATTTAAATTATATTTAACGCTAACATTTTACAATAATACTGCTAAATGGATTTTTTTTTAAAATTTATTTTATTTGAAATGAATCCTTCTTTATCAAAAAAGCTTTGTTTTTTTTAAAAAAAATATGCTTTTAAACATTAAAAAAATATTGAAACCTATTCATAATTTCTATGATGTCTTATCATAAACTCGTTTTATAACACAAATAAAGCTTTATTTCAAATATCGTAGTATTTTTTTTTACTTGAAATTTATACTGAAAATAAAAATTAAAAATTAAAAAAAAAAGAAATCATTTTTAATAATCTGAAAGGAGCTCAGTATACAGAGAAAGTTTTAAATTCCTGCATTTTTTGGCGAAAAACTGGGCGAAAAATTTAGAATAAACTTCATCATATGAATATGCATTTATCATAAACATATCAGCTAGAATTAAAGCATGAAGAAGTAGCGGTGATTTTAGATTCTTTCTTTCCCAGTAGTCGACGAAGTAGAATATTTGTATGAGAAATGATTTAAAAGTTCCTTAGGTTCCAAGTCGTTACACAAAAGAAGAATGGTATTTTTAAGGTATAATTGGAATATGTGATTTTTGTTTCAACACTTTCAATCTGGGAGATTTCCCAGGAGAAGATAGTTTTGAAGACGAATTCTGTTTCCTTGCGATAGTGTCGTTCAACCTAAAATATATTCTAATTTGTTGAGAAACGATATTCCGTGATGCTAAATTATTCGCTTGTTTGATTTTATTATTATTATTATTAAGATTTTTGAAAACTAGAAACACCCTTTTAAAGCATAAGTCATCAACTTACCAAACGCAACCGTAATTATATGCCATGCATATTGTTAGAAGCGTAAGGATTTGTTCAGTCCTGATTACAAAATAATAGTTAACAGCAATTACTAAGACAAGCACTAAACTAGAAAAAATTCGACGAAAATGCAGTTGGAAAGCAAGGAAAGAAAAAGTAAAATATCAAATATTTGTGGGAAAAAATGAATGGCTTTTTAAGATATATAATGGTTAAATTGGTTGATGTGTTTCTTCCATCAAGTTCCGCAAGGTTATAGATGAGAGATTAAAAATGCTCCGACGATGAGGATTAAAAGTAGAACATTCTATCAGAAAGCAGTAAGCTATAAAATCTATATGATAAACATAACATATGAACGCACTCTCTTCCAAGGTAAACTGATTAAGATTAAAGCATCATATCCAATACGGAGTTAAATCATTTCGATATTGAAACTCATATAGAAAGTCCGGACTCCAAATCAATGTAAGGTTTGACATATAATTTATTTTGTACCTACTGGTCTTATTTTTCTTGAAATTAAGGATTTTTTGGCATCGCTGTATGGAAGTACTAGTGAAGAAAAAAAAGATTTCTCGCCATAGTCATTAGCTTAGTTACCATAAATGCATAAAAAATTCTAGAGTATTGAAATTTTCTAGCAAAACAAAATTTTCAGTTATCTAATAGTATTCAGTGTAATAATATTCGTTAACAGAAAATCGTTTCACTCTTCTTTGAAAGCGAATATGAGAGGATATGTCTTATTATTTAGATACGATTTAAATCTCAGTTTATCATTCTAATAATTATTAATAGACCTTCTTCTTGTAAATCATTCTCAGATAATAATTATTTTGAACTACCATTCGATAATAGGAATTGATTTTTTTTTCTTTCATCAGCAGCATTATAATCGTATTTAAGTTGATGAGATTTAACAGAGCAATAAATTTATCCAGACGATCATTATAGAACAAAAATATTTGTTCAATGGCAGAAAGTAATTTTAAATTTCAAAACCTATATCAACTAGCATATAGAGATAGAAATCGAACGGTACATTTTTGTCCATCTACAAGATAGGATTAAACAACTTTTAGATTAGAAAAGAAAGGAGAGTTTTCAGACCTTCTCATATAAACATCTCAATATAGCACAAGATAGAGAAATCAATAGGGTTTCCATCATTCAATTTTAATGCGTTTCGTGTCATTATAAATTTTCTTCTGATCTTCCAGTCTTCTGTTAATAGACTTGTTAAAATTACACTATCAATATATTTGTTGTAAAAAGAAAAGAGAGGGAATTTTCTTTTAACTGAATTTCTTTTATGCTCGTAAGAATGGAATTCCGAAATCACATTTGTTCTTATTTCCTTATGTATTAACGTTTTGATCTTTTTATCTCATATTTATACTCTGAAAAATATCTTTAGTGCTTTAAGTTAAGTGCTTTGGTGCATTTCTTTAGTAGTTCTCTATGTCAAGAAAAAAGAAGTAGTTTTTTTTCTATGATGTAACAATATATAGCCTTTAAAAATTTTATTAGTGATTTAACATTTTCTCTCTTATTTTTATACTCTTAAAAAGACAAGTTTTCTCTTTGCTCGCGTTTAGTTCTCAAAATTTACTTTTAGATATTTTATTTACTTCTAACAAAAACTATAGTTGATTAAACCGAGTGGAAGAGGAGAGGAAAAAGAACAATGTGTAAAGAGGATGTATAAAAAGAAAATTAGTTAATCAACAGAAATTCTTGACGCAAAATTAGTTCACTGCAAACTTTCAAAATTCTACCTTAGTAAATGAAAAAATAAAAAATCTTTATTTTTTTCCATTATGCAATTATTGACACGCTAATTACTGTTCAATAGAGTTCTTTCACATAATTCGTAGGTACAATTATTATAACTGACATAGACAAATTTAATTTACGTTTTTCACATCAAGTAAGCATTATAATGTTAAACTGTCTAACAATTTTTTTGGTAGAAGATGCTCTGAATATCAAATTAAATCTAATTTTTACATACCTTTTAAAAGATTATCATTACTTAAAAATTTTATTTATAACATCAAATCTTATTCAGTGAGTTTAGTTTTGTTTCTTCAACATATTCTCTTCAAAAATTAGTAAGCTTGAAATAATTTTAATTAGCAATTAGTTATAATAAAAATTCAAATTAGATAATTGTACCAGAGATTTTTAAATTATAATACACTAATTAAATATAAAATGTCGTCCTGCGTGTTTTAATTAAAAGAGAAAAAAATAATTGCACAGTCTTCAAATTATATTTACTTAAGATTTCCCCAGATGACGAATATTTAAAAAATCTTGTTTTTGTTCTATCTTGTTCTTACTTTCATCAATTAACATAATTTTAGTATGTTGCTGAATTTCAAAGATATTACGTAAGCTAACTATTATTAAATATATTATTCATTAAATTATAAACGTATGCTTTAATGAAACGTCGATTCTTAAATAAATCATTAAAATGTAAATTTATCTTGAAATTTCAAAGATATCATCAGTAAATAACGGGAAAATATTAAAAGGCTTTTAAATAAAATATTTTGCTCAGAAATTTGTATTTTATTCATTTAACTCAAATATCATTTTATTCTATGTGCTAAATAGATAAAATAAAAAGCAAAATGTGAAGTAAATATCGCATCAAAACGAATTCAATTCTATGTGGCTATCAAACCGGCATCAGGAGGCAGTTTGTTTTCTAAAACAGGTTTTATGAAAATTACCAAAACATTCAAAGTTATAACATTTTAACGAATATGATATTGATAGTCAAAGAGATAAAGGAAATATTCATTAAAAATCATTTGAAAGACTTTAAATATAAAATAAATACATATTTTCAAATATATTCTTTCAAAAAACATTTTATTGATGTGTTCCTTGGTTTTAAATCATATCGCATATGTATATTTTTTTAGCTCAAATTTAAATTAATTCAAATTTGTGAATTCAATTCATGCTGCATGGAACATTTTCCTTCAAAATTAATTTTATAGACATGTAGGAAATAAAAAATTATAAGAAAAATATTATTTTAGTACGTAAAATAATGTTTAACTTCATTTATGGACGTTAGGTGTGCCAGGTTACAGAAAGAGCAGAATTTAAATATGTCTTATACTTTATCAACATGAATTTAAAACTTAAAAATATATCATCTTGAAGAGTGTAGCTTTCAAATAGATATAGATTACAAATGTTTTTTCAAGCGTTTTGAAATCATGACGCTCACTTTGAATGGCACTGTTTTTAATGTAACAGAAGCTTTCCTTTTGGAGCTTGAAGTTTTGCAACCAGACATTCCTCTCCAGAATATCTTTGAAGATTTTAAATGCAATTGCAGAAATATAACTTAACCTTAGTTTCTAATAAACTTTAAACATGGAGTTTTCTTCTTTCACATTTCCAAATTCGGAATGAATTTTTAAAAAACACCAATTTGAAAAAGAAAAAAAAAGTGGAACTGAAAATTCTTTCCACATGATAATGTAAATAATTTTGAAATTTGAGTACGGACTTCTTATACGTGTTTTACTTTCATTGTAATTCGCCTATAAAGAATTTTGCCTTATTCGATCAACGTTTCAAAAATAAAATTTGAAACAAAGGAAATGAACTAGAATGTTAAGTTTTAAAGGATACAAAGTCCAAACTGTAATAAAAGATTCTATTCATTATTTTCTTCCAAATTTGATTGTAACCGTTTTTAACTAGATTCAAACTGGGAAGAAAGAATATACTTCTTAAGATTCTAAAGATTTGTACTCTTTTTTTTCTGGTGCTAAGCAAATCACGTGTGATGTTTGTTCAACTTAGTTACGTCACCTAGTAGAATCAAGAATTTGTACTTTGCTCTGTTTTATTCAGTTTTATAATATGAAAATATGTTTTTATTTCTCGGATTGGATTGATGATGTGAAAAATAAAAAATTGTCAGATTTAAATATTGCCATATTAAAAAAAAGAAAAGAACGTCTGCAATTATTTCTTTAATTATAAAATGGATAAAATAATTTGAAGAAAACCAGATAAGGAAATGAGAAGAACCGAGATACCAACTAACAGCATTGTATAAGCCCGCAAAAATTTCAAAAGCTGCATTTTTTTAGTTATTTTGTTTTCCTTAAATGGCATTTTCTAATTTATTAAATTGTATGTAGTCTGAAGATCATGAGTCTTAAAAAATTATCCACTAAAGGAGCATAAAATCAAAGACGAGGAGCTGTTTCAAAATACAGATGAAAGTTTGAAGGTAAAGAAAAACAACAAGAAGTTGAAAGAAAATAGAAATAGAAAAATAGAAAAAAATTAACCCCAATGAAACTTTTGATGAAAAAACAAATCAACAAAAAAAATTATTGAAATCGTAAAAAAAAAAAAAAAAAAAAAAAAAAAAAAAACTGAAACAAAAAAAAAAAATCTAGATTGAACACAATCAAATATGAACAAGAAATTGATTTAAAATGTGAACGTAAGAAACAAACGAAATACAGCAATTTTTTTACTTTTGGATTTTGATTCAAAACTTACAATTTCCACATTTTAAAAATTTAATGACTTTCTTCCTACAGAAGAGATCAAGCTCAATCTAATTTTTTTCAGAATATTTCAGATGGGTCAACAGATCTATTCTGTATTGTGACTAACTATGGCTTTAAAAAATTTCATATCTCGTAAATCAAAACTTGTCTTCAAAAATATCGAAAATATTGGTTAGAAATAAAGCTGTCAATGATCAGGACTACAGGAATTGGAGTTGTAAAAAATAGAAATTGTCAGTAAAAACACTAATTCTTACGCTAATTTATACATATACAATTTTCACAGTTCTATCAAAACATTTGCTAAAATATATTTATTTTTAAATACATATGAAATAATTTATTTCAAAAATGCACACTCATTCAATACAGAAAAACAGTCACATATAAATATTTATATGTATGGATATCACTTAATCATCACGACTTCAAATAAATATGATAATGTTGTTCGTTTGGATAGGTACGCAATTAAATTTCGATTTAAAGTTTTAAAATTATGAAGAATTGAAAATAATTTGAAAAAATTCTCATTTATGATATATTAGAGAAGAACTGAAAAGAGCAAGGAAACAAAACTCCCTTCTCGCATTTGTGTGCTTTCGAAAATAATGGCATATTCAGTACAAGGAATATTTGGATAAGGTAAGAATTTATACCGCATGTAAACGCAACTTAATTCTAGAAGAATGCAAGCGACATTTTCCGATTTACTGACATTCATCTAGAACATGATTTTAGAGAACTTTTAGAGAACGACTTGACGAATATAAACTACATGTTCCTTATTGTCTATAAAAGTGATTTGGAAGATATGATTTTATAAAGATCAGGCAAAAATTGAATTTATGGTTTACTCTCTTACTATTGAAGTTCAAAACGGAACATTCCGACAATGTGGAGATCATTTCAAAATAATTATTGAATTCCATTCAACATTAGTGGAGAAACTACGAGACAACTTTTGGCATGATGCATTGGACATTAGCAAATTTTACATATGGGTCCTACCTATGTAAAAATAATTTTTTTTTCTTTCTTAAAAAATGAAATTTTGGCAGTTGAATATTGTTTTAATCAATCTTCAAACCTTAATCTTCTAAACAATCATCTTTGTAAGAGTAAAAATTCCTTTATCGTACAATAAGTTCACTTGCTGGATAGTGAGCGTCATCTTCGCTTGGGTTTGATTGGCATTATGAATCAAGCATAAATTGCCTTTGACAGTATGTGTTCTCTATTTTTGCTAATACATTTTTTTTAAAATTTCTTTAAGTCCCAAATGATGAATTCTACCGGATATACGTCAGTATTGTTAAAAAAATATAACTTTGTATAGCTGCCGAAAGTATTTATTTTATACGTAAGTTTTAAACTCATCAATTAACATAAAGGCTGTGTATATTTAAAATGAAAAATTACAAATTATGATTCTACATAAATTGAAGAATTCAAAAATAAATAAATGTAACAATTTATACTTATCCTGAAAGGAAGTGAAACGACACTATGATAAAAAAGCATATTGTCAGATGAAAAACATAAACGAAGAAGTCATATACTTGATATTATTTTTAGATATACATACCACATGGGTTGAGTCATTATTTCATTTCATATCATTTTTGTTCAAAAAATGCCTCTTAAATACTTACTAAAACATGTACATGTCATTTTTTTTATTTTAAATTAGTTTGTAATTTGTGTAAATTTTTTTATAATATAAAAAATAATGTAACTTAATGCATTTCATTCAAAGAGGTTAAATAAAATTTGGTCAGAAAATAGCCATGTCCAATATCCAAATTCTTAACGTTAATTTCATTATCAGTTTTTGTTAATGATCTATTATGTTACTGCTGCATCTATTCTTTTAATTTTATTATCTTATTTTTGTTATTTTATGTTCAGGTAAATTCTTGCAAGAAAGAAAATTAAAAGGATGGTAAAATTTGATAAGTAGAATTTTATTCTTCCTATTAAGACATACTCAGCGTTGTAAATGGCATTCGAACCAACACTTGATACTGCATACGAAGCAATGCACGCTTTTCTGTAACAACAAAGTCCGCATGCATCTGTTATTATTATAAGTTTACTAATATGGCATATAAACATAAAGCATATAAAATTTTAATATTGCTATTAAAGTTTTTAATCGGAGCAACCTTTGAATACTTGTTTATTCAACAAGTATAGAGGCCATAATGTCTGAAGTTCCGATCACAGAGACAAAAAAAATTGCATAAAAAATATAATAATATGAAAATGACTTGCACAGTTTTCAGAAATATTTTCCAGTTTAAATATATATTTCAACATAAAAGCAAAACATATCTTGCAAAATTATTTGCATATAAACATACATAAATAAATAAATGTATTTATTTAAATTATATAGTGGTCATAAATGTCAATGTTCCATTGATAGATATGTGAACCAACGAATTTTATAAAACCAATAATCCTGAAAATAGTTTACAAAATCTCTTTCTTGCTCAGTTATGCTGGCAGTATCAAAAATAATGTTTTACTAAACAATTCACTTGAAGCTCACGTGTTTACCCATAAAAGTGATTAACTTTGTGTGCATTAACTTTGAGCTTTTAAATTAAACTTGAGAACATTAACTTTGAGTTTTGGAATCGTTTTACTTATTTCCTTCATGTAATAGAAATCCAACTTCAAAAATCTCATTTCATATTCAAGGATAAGCGCTACTGAATTATCGATTTTGTGCTTTTATGGCTAATGGAAATTGCATTTTTTATCTTCTCGACAAATTACGAAAAGCAAAAAAATAAAATAAAATGGAAGCTTGTCGATAAAAATTCATTTGATAAATGCTCTTGGCTTTTAATTCTTTTTTTATTTTCTGTAATTAGCTCATGGCTGTTTCAATCTGTTGGCAATGCTTAAGTCAAAAATACAGCGTGATTTATGGTTTGATAACACAGTAAGTTAAAATGACTCACAATGAAAAATAGATCGAAAAAAACGAGGTTCATTTGGTCGAGATTATGCACTAGCTTTACCATAGTTTTAATTATTGGTAGATTTATTATTTTCATGTTCGTTTATGGAAGAAAATATGTAAGCAGCTTAATGTGTTCTTGTTTCTTATAAACCAATTGTAAAAAAAATATTTTCTAAGAAAAAAACATTTTTCTTCATTTATAAAAGAAGCGATTTTTTCCGAAACGGTTTGTAGAATATAACTTCAAATTTGAACACAAGAATTCTTCTAAGCTTCGATGCTTTCTTGTAATCACCAAATAGTAATTTTTTTTTAAAAAAAATGAAAGCATTTGTTTTTGTTTAGTTAGGATAATTCGAATAATTTTTCTTTCACATGTGATAATCCTCCATCTTCCGTGCCCTAAATATCAAAAACAAGTTCATTGAAACTTAAGATAACTAGAATCTATAATTTCATAAAATTGAATAAATATTCTCAAATTTAAAAAAAAAAATGAAAAATGTTTTATGGTTTATTTATTATGTCCACAATTAATAAAAGAGTAAAAAAGTAAGAAAAATAGCTTTTTATTCGTATATTTAATAAATTAGACATTCCACCATGTTAGTAGTTTTCTTTCTATCGTAAAACTTAGATAGTTCAATTAGAATTTGAGAAACTATTTCTAAATAAAAACTGTTTTTTAACACTTGTATCGTTATTTTAGTAGTAATTCTAGATAATCTGATATAAATTAAAATTAAACTATATGTATCACCCAACCAATCTATTGTTAGAATCAATTAGAATTTGAGAAACTATTTCTAAATAAAAACTGTTTTTTTAACACTTGGACCGTTATTTTAGTAGTAATTCTAGATAATATGATATAAATTAAAATTAAACTATATGTATCAACCAACCAATCTATTGTTAGAATCAATTAGAATTTGAGAAACTATTTCTAAATAAAAACTGTTTTTTAACACTTGTATCGTTATTTTAGTAGTAATTCTAGATAATCTGATATAAATTAAAATTAAACTATATGTATCAATCAACCAATCTGTTTAGAATTAATAAATCAATCTGCGTGTCTTATTGATGATTAATCAATCTATAATGCACTTATATCGTATACAAATACTATGATAAAGTAATTTAAAAAATATAAAAAATATTAATTAAAAACAAAATGATGGAATTAATTAAATATATTTTACGTAAATACAAGATTAAACTCTCAACCAAATATTCCTGCAGCAATATCAATTGATGAATGTTAAACCAAAACTGTGAAGTAATATTAGAAATCAGGTTTATTTTTTAAAGCTGAAAAAACATTACTGGGGAGAAAGTAAATATGTTATTTAGTTCGATATTCTTTCATTCTAGGAAATATCACTTCTGGAAATCGGATTCTTAATAAATGTTTAAATTATCCCGCTGTTTTCTAGAATGAAACATGTTTTATTCCCTTGAAAAAGTTCTACTTACATGTTAAGAGTTCTGTCGCATTTCTTAGAAAGATACTAAAAAAAATAAGCGGAATAAACGTTATTTCTCCAATGAAATTTGGCGGCGAGTTATTTGTATTTCCTCGAGCAAAAAGAGAAAGGAATGGAATATGATTCCAATAAGAAAAAACACAAAGGAAATAATTTTCCTCGTCTGTTTTCGATGTTTAATTATAGAACAAAAATTCAGAAGCTTTTTTTTTTCTAAAAAACAATCTTTATTAAAATCAGCAAGCATATTTTATTATTGACATAAATATTTATCCTTAAGAAAAATTCATAGATTGCACAGCAACAGTAGATTTAAAAGAAAGAAACTCTAAGTAGATTCAACGCTAGATGCTCAACTAACGTTGTCAATATCAGGGTTGCTTTAAAAAAAATTAGTTAACTTTAAATTACCTACATATTACATTAGCACAGTAATATTTTGATGAAGCCGCAAATTATAATTTATTGAATATTTTTATAAAGTCTATAATATTTATAATCATTAAGAGAAGAATATCATCTGTTATTTCAAGAAAATCAGTAAAATTTATGAATTATTCTTCAGAAGTCAATCAGTCATTTCTTTTCATTTTCATTTATAAGCTACTTTTCAAAAAATAAATTTAAAATTTAAGTTGCCAGAATGAAATTTAATTGTGAATTAATTGCTTTGTAAATTTTATGTTTTAATTAATTTAATTAATTTTATTTGTTAAGATGTGCTACGAAACCATATAATTTACTTAAAAATAAAGAAGTATCGAACATTCCAAAGAAACATAAATGTAAGAAAACAATGAAATCAATTTAGAGAAAAATTCATTTGAAACGCAAGGCATATATTTTAATCCAATTCCATTTGCTTCTAAATATACAATGTGTGATAGAGATAAAAATGTTCTAATAGGAAAATTGAATATTTTGGTGTTTTGTATTTATAATTAAATAGTATAAAGTAGATTGAAAACTGTGTTGAAATAAACAGAAATCTACAGTCTAAATTTAAAAATTATGGTTTAGTAAAAGTTATTCTGCTATGGTTTGTTTTGACAACAAAGTTCATTTGTAGCAATGTTAACGCAAGAGCAGAAAACACCATTTACACAACGAATAGGCTACAATATATTTAAAACATTAGTTACACATTTCTATTGAGTAGTTTTGTACTTATTACCAACAAAAAAAATAAAGACGATAGTTCAATATTTCACAAAAGCAAATTGCATGACATATAAGCGAAACTAACTTTTTACGATATACAGTTTTGAAATTTTAATATTCTGATTGGTTGCATTTAAAAACAATTATTCATTGTAAAGATATAAGGCAGATTTCAATTTCCTTTCCTAAAAACATTTCAAATTCCCCATTTACTCATTAAAATAGCTTTAAAAGAAAAAATATTAAAAAAGGCAAATGACAAAATCATGAAAATTAACTTAAATGCATTTGAATGCAAAGTATAATATTTCAAAATATTTTCAATTTATTTTTTACATTCATAAAATTATTACACACATCACATAAATATTTTAAAGTGAAGTAAATTCAAATAATCTTAGTTCTTATGTTAGGAATTGACATGGTTTATATTATTATTTGAAATATAGTTGAAAAATTATCCAATAACTGCCCTAAAGAAACTTATTGGATTCAGTATCAATAGAATCTATATATTTGGAATTTAACCCGTAACTAGAGACATGAATTTCCTCACGCGGCCAGAGACATGGAGTCAAAATAAATCCCTTGTTATTTTTCTTTTTTGTCTTTTGTAAAAAGCATTGGAATTTATTTTGGAAACACAATACATTCTCGAAATCATTCAGTTACCGGAAATATTAAAAATGTTTAAATGTTATGTATTAATGTTATAAATGCTATATGTCATGTTATAAAATGTCATAATATTAAATGGTTTAAAGATGCTATAAGAAAAATTTAAGCAATTTTTTAATTACACTAATATTAATAACTGTTAGAATTTAACAAACAAAAATGAAGAATACAATAATATAAAGTATTAATTTAAGAATATTTCATTATTCTTTTTGCAGTATTCAAATTAAAATCAGTTAAAGAGACGTAAATTCAATAATTCCATAAAAAAAAAATTTTGAAAAAGAATAAGTCGGTTATAAGGACGTGTTCATACTTAAATTTTTCCCCACATACTACTGAATGAACAACTTATAGGTACTTAGGAGATGATTATATTCAAGTCCAAAATACCACGTGATAATCAGATCTAATGAACAACGAAGAGTCAATTTGACTCTCGTCTCTAGTTATGGGTTAAATATAAAAATATTGGAAAAAATTTCAATATTTTGAAAAATTAATATATTAGGAAAAGAAATGGCTTTGAAACTATTGAACATGCATATTAATGAAACTTTATTTGTTATTCGTCTAGGATAAAAAATATTTCTGTTAATTATCCACAGTAAATTTTATTGTTATAACACAATGTATATAAAACTAAATCATACGAAGAATTAGATTTAAAACACACACACATTTTTGTACCCTGCCATCGGGAATTCTGCTATAAAATTGTAATTCAAGGAATTTAAATTTATATTTGGTTTCCGTAAGTCAAATAGATAAATTGATACGGAATTATTGAATATTCATATTTATAAAGGCATTTTTTTACTAACATAATTGCATTAGATAGTTTCAGTTTTCTCTATTCGGTCATTTGAAACCAGAATGATAGTTTTCTTAAATCGAGAGCCTTCCAAGTTCTCGAAAGGCAATTTAATTACAAGGGTTCGGAACTGCTTAGTGCAATTTTCTCAAAAGCTATCTCACGACTTCTGTCTTCTAATTATCGCGTCACTTAGAATTTCCAGGATTCCTTTCAGGCCTTTGAACCAAATTAATCACAGAGATCACAGAAAATTGCATTGTTATGCTAAAACTTCTCTCATTGTTACTGCTGTCCCTCGAATGTTTCGGACCCATATAAATTTAGAAACATGTTTGAATCAAATAATAAATCTATTTTAATTCGATTTAAAGGCAATTGGTTATGAAAATAGACTTATGAACAATCTAAAATCTATAACATTTTCATAGAAGGAAAAGGAATATTTATTGATTTGGGATGCTTGATTTTAAATTATGCATAAAATAAAATTTGCTTATTTCATTTTTACTCTTGAAAGCTTAATGTATAACTTTTTTACAGTTAATATCTTTTCACACTTTTCTTTAAAACAATCAATAAAATAATAAACATATAATCATTTTTCAATATAAATAATAAAAAAGCTGAATTAATATTTTTAAAAACATAAATAATATTAAACAAATTTTAAATTCCAATTATTTAGAAATGTGATTGTTTTCTTGCAATAATCATGGTCCCTAGATGTGTTAAGAGCTTCCTTTTTCTAAAATAATTTTTCAATAACGAACACTTAACAACAACTAAGAATAACCATCGACATTTTTTCAACAACAAAATAAAAATTTTGAAGCGATAATTTATTTTGAAATGAAAAATATTCAGATTTCAATGTTTATAAAAAATGAACTCTCAGATGGTAATTAATTTTTAAATATTCGTGAGATTTTAACGAAATAGTGTAATGATTAGTATTCCTGAAATATATAATACGAAAATAAATTTCGCTGCCAATATATTTAACACGTTACCGTTCACTATTACTTTGATGATCGTGTTCAAAAACATTTTTTTTTCAATTGTTTAGAACTGCCATATGAAAATGAGTGTCAATAGAAATTTTGGAAGTCAAAATTATCACATTTTGTCATAGTATTTCCATGAAAACTCTCCAATGCAAATGACGGATATATCCGTCATTTGCCTACATCGGACGACCATAGCCGTCATTTTGAAGCAATGCGTTAATGAATATTTTTTAACATATTATTTGCATATGCGAAATCGAGCATTGTCTGAATTACAGAAAGATTAGGTGATTTTTAAACAATTTTAGGACGTTTATTTAGTGATTGGTGGTGAATCTTCTGAACGGAATCATCTGAACGTTACTAATAAATTTTAAATTGCAATTATTTGTTTAATAATTTCATAAATTATCTTAATTTTTTTCTTATCTAATAATATTTTACACAATTTGTTCGCGAAAATAAGAAACTAATATGATAAGAATTCCAAATATTCGTTAAGTGGAAAACTTGCTTACAGTTCTGTATATCGAAATTCATCTGCTTTGTAGTTTATGTTAATAGAACAACACACAAAAATGTTGTACTACAAGTGGATAGTGAACAATTTAATTTTTCCACCGCTTTGAAAAGAATTATTCTTTGTTTAATAATTCTTTGTTTATCTGATGAAACACTTCTATAAAATTGATGTTTGAGATTCTGGTTAATCGCTATCATATGATTCAAAAATTAAAGTCCGTTTAATAAGTTGAACTATATTAACTTCTTCTGTAGTTTTTCATTTAATAATACATTTTGAGGTTTCTGAGAGTGTCAGAAAAGCAGTTGCTTCGATAAAAATAATTTATTGTTCTTTAAATATTGCCAATATACAATTAACACAATTCTATTAAGTACAAAATACGCATATATATATATAACAGAATGGTAATATTATTAAAATGCTTTTTTTAAAATTTGCATTTAATTTATCTACAAAAAATTAAATTAAATAGTTTTTGCAAGCCTATACAAAACAATTTTTGAAAAAAAACCTTAAAAGTAATTAAGTTTCCTGACTTTTCAGAATAAACTCAACCATTAATTCTGAATTTTATTTTAATGAATTTATCTCTTAATTACATTTTTTTTTAAATACGGTCTTTTAAAATTTTGAAAATCGCATCGATTTATAAGAAAAATTAAAAATGTGCTTACAGATTTATTGTATTTCATTAAAACTTTTATTTCTTTTCAAAAATTGTTGCAAATAAAATTATTGTTGCAGATAAGGAAAAAGATAATGATCTATGAGCACTTATTATGAGGTTTATAATGTATCAGATCTTTTAAAGAAAAAAAAGGCTATAGGTCACAAATCCACTTTTTACTGATGAGCTGTTTTTTTATATGTGACTTCATGCTAATTGTTTCTGCAAGCAAATGCACTTATGTGCTGGCTTCTGTTCATTTACAACTCAGAATATATTTCAAAAACACTAAGGAACGACACAAATATTTTTAATTTCATTTAAGTTTTGGTGAATGTCTATAACTCTCCAGTGCATCCTTTTATCCACATTTAGGTAAAAAATTATCCTAAAACATACTTTTATTTTACTTTATTACACTTTTATCTTACATTTTTATTTTGAATTTTCGACATCGCTTTTGTTTAGTTTAATTAACGAAACTTTCGAAACAACAGTAGGGCAATTTTGATACAGACCTCATAATTTAGAAACGAGGATAAACGTCCATAATTTGTCATAGAACGACAACAAAACCAAAATTATATCCCCTCGTTCAAACTTTCATACCATGCTAATACGAAGATATTGGCCACTGATGGATTCAATATCATCCAAGACCACTTACAATGTAGTTCTTTGATGGAATCAAATTCCGAATCATGAATTCTCAAGGACTGAATGAAGACAAGTTACTGGGGAACTTATTAAGTTCCTCTACTATTTCTCATAAGTTTGAAAACGAATATTAAAAATGGCAACAAGAGATATGTTATTTTTTTATTTCGTTTAGATAAATAAGTATGAATAAAATTAATCACATAATAGAGCAAAAAATTAATGTAATAAACATGCGATTTAATTATAACGATTAAATACTTGAGATAGCTCACAAAAGCAGTCTTTCTACAAAATTAAAATTCTTCATATTAAATCAGTCTTTAAATTCACATGCTTTGATAAAAATAGTTCAGATTTTTTATTTTCTTTCAAAAGATGGAAGTTGGTTTTACTTAGGTTTTCTCATTTGGGCATTTTAAAAAGAATGTGTGTAATTATTTAGAAAAATCATTTATTAAAACCTCCAGTAATATTATAGTTAAAAATAGTTTTAAAAAAATCTGTATCCTATCATGAAATTCATTATATTTTTTTTCCAAAATCCTATTTCCTTCAGTTAGAAAGAAACGAACGAAAAGTAAACTGATTTTTTTCCCTTAGAAATGAGAGATTCGTACCATTATTTTGCAAGCAAAAAAAAAAAGCTGTAGTTTCATATGATTTATTTGATTATTTTTATATCTGGTTCAACAAAATTAAAAGAAGAATACATCATTGTTGGTAAGAAGAATTTTCTTTTTAATTTTGCAATCCGCATTAGTAAGCTAAAGTGAAGAAAATCTCAAATATTTGAAATCGCATGAAAAATACAAAAACTTTTTTCTAAAACAGTGGTATTATTCTGGTTAGAAATCCCTAATTTTTTTATCTTTCGTTTTTTCGAAACATTTAAATGCAAATATTTTTTAAAATAGGCTTAAAAAGTAAGTTTCATTACCTTATATAGACGAATGTTTTTTCCTGTATAAAATATATCTTTGTTTGGAATGCTTAGAATATTTATACATTTTGGTTGAGAGTTTTTGTCTGTATCTCTAAAAATATAGTGAACCGGAAAAAAATAATATATAGTCTTTGTAAATAGGATATATGGAATCTGGCGACGAAAAAATTATTTGTAATAGTTAACAAAGAAAAAAATGTTTCCCATACAGTTTTTCAACAATCTAACATTTTTGTCTGCATATAAACGAATTTTTTCCCTCAATTTATTTAATTTAAATTTTTTTTAAAAATGAACTTATCTTAAAAATATATTTATCTTTAAAGGAGTTAATAAAAAACAAAAGTATTCATCATAAAATATATCACAATACAGCAATGCGTTATATGATGTATTTAAAATGCAGTGAAATTTTGAATAATCAATTTATATTCAATCACTCCCCATTCATATCATACTGAAGGAAGCAGCAATAATCGAAAGGAGTTACTAAAGTTTTCAGAAAAAATATTGTGATAAACAGACATTTCTGCTTCTAAATATTTTTATTGAGCTTAGCAAACCTATTTCTTTTTCTCAGAACAAAGCGTCATTATAAATTTTAACTTTTATTCACACCATATTCAGTCCTCAAATTTTGCATTATTTCTAATCTGATTACAGTCGCCATCATTTCATAATACCTTCAATTTTCTCCTGGTAAAATATGTTAAAAAATAATACATTTCTTAAATATTTTACAGAAATTAAGAATAAATCATGTTAACTAAAGAGAAATTACTCTTAAAATGAAACTCTTTTGGAACTCATGATTGAAACTACCAAACAATATGGTTATCCCTAAAATTTTCAAAATCAATTTTATTTTACTGTAATACCCTTCATTGAAATATAAACAAAAGTGGGTTCATTTCACCAGTCGACATAATTGCGATATTCATACCTTCTATATAGTAATAAAATATTTCCAAATATCAATTAGTAAATTCGATTCTTAAATATCATTTAAAATATATTTATCAAAACTCATTCAAATTTTAAAAAATATTGTCTTTATTTATACAGTTGTTCTTCCGTATCATATAATTTATTTAATGTGTTCAATTATTAATCTTTTTCCTGTGTATAATACGCTATGGCATGTCGCTTTAAGAAATGATTTCATTATACTTCTTTAATATTCTAGAAAGCAGGCAAGGTTGTTATTATTCCAATTGCGTTATCATATATTTTCATAACATGAGTTTCAGCTCCTTAGTGAAGCAAAACCTTATATTATATATATATATATATATATATATATATATATATATATATATATATATATATATAACATAATTTGAGACATAATGATAAGATTTCATGGAGTACTTCTATCATCAATAATTATAGCCATGTATTATAGATGATTTAAAATAAACTTATCATAACATCATCAACAAAAATGTTATATAAATCATTCCTTTCACATTAGAAAATATATTTTGGAATTTGTCAGATTTTATTTTTTCTTATATGCATCTCAAGAATTCCAGTTCTAAATCTTTTACATGCATGTATATTAAACACACAGGAATGGGATCTATTTTCCATGATAAAAATTTTTTCAAAGAAGTTAGGCTCATTTGATATGATAATATTATACCATGAAAAGCAACCATAAATTCTCCTCATTTTTTTTACAAAAAACTAAATTCTAAAAAGCGAAATAGTTCTCATAAATTTTTCTTTCTGTGTTCAAATTCAGACATTGTTTTGTTCACTCAATTTCTATACACACTAGTGAAACAGAGAGAAAGAATGGACCAAAATATTTGAAAACAAGTGCATGTCAGAAGAAATTTACAACAAAATATTGTTATATTTATTTTATTTGACAAAATTAGAATTTACAATGCGTGTTAAGATAAATAAAATACCATAACTGGGCGATAAATTCGAGGAAGCAAATGAAAAACAGACCTTAATGGAAGTATGAAGCTTAAATTGAAATAAACAAGGATGAAATAGCCAAAATACTAATAAAAGAAAAGCTAACATTGATGTGTATAAAATTCTATGTTTATTTTCAAAGTTTAAAATTGTTAAGATGTAGTAGTATATTCTGTAAAGGGTGCTGCTGCCATTGCTTCTTTACTGGTGGTTGTTTTGATTCTCAAGTAGCAGATTTTCTTGAAAAGGAATTTCTCTTTAAATATTGTTCAGTGCTACATTTTATGTTGTTTTTGACCACGAATTTGATTTATATGCCAGTCTTTTATAACAAAGTCTGACGTTTACTCCATCAAGAATTCTTATCCTGGGCAAGATTCTTTTCAGGGTTCCCGAAAAATTTGAGACTGAAGAGTCGCTGAATCACTTGGTGAGTTTTCACTTGCGTGCAGCTTACAACTATTTCTCGAGGATATTCTTATCGAGGCAGCCATAGCTCTTACAAGATTAATTGATAAGTGAGCCATTGTTAGTGTTTTGCATTTGATATTATCCGTCAAGTGAGTCATTCTAAAACATTTGGTGTTCAAGTACCGAAGCAGGCAACGTTTGTAAGATATTCATCTGCATGATTTGAAATATTAAGCATCAGAAGTAATAAATGCACTTATGCGAATAAATGGCAATACTCTTAACAAAAATGTTTCAAATGTGTCCATTAACATCTGTTAAAATTTCCATAAAAAATGTTTTAATCAGATATTCTGAGTTGTGATATTTTTTCAAGTAAACTATTGTATAATATCCAAAGAATATTTGAAAAAAATACCCGAATAACATTTGGTTAATTTTAAGAAATCAAAAAATTATAAAAGTATAATCATTTCGTGACAATGAATATACATCACGGACACTATCCAAATAGCGCATATCATTCTGACAAAAACATCTTATCTACCGCTGAAATATGTTCAGTAAGTAGATGTTTTAATCAATTTTCCGAAATAAATGGCGGAATTAGATTAAGTTCTAAAAACGCAAAATGATAATTTTACTTTTAATTCAAACCTTGAAACTTATATGCGTTTTAAGAGAAAGTTGGTAAACTATTCTATTCATTTGTAACAATGTTCTTTTGTATATGATATGTTTACAAAAAGGAATATTAAAGACATGAGTGATATAGGATATGATTGCTTAAATCCTGAAATCGATTGTTAACATATAAAACGAAACTAGTATCAATCATCTATTTAAGAGAAGAAAAAAATAATTTACATATTAATTTCTTTACTCACTATTCAAATTCTTGAAACGCTAAAGCTATAAAACATGAATTTCTGTATTGATAGCTACATTCTCATAGTGAAGTGATGTTGCATAAACTCTAATATCCAAAGTAACAATATTATAAAAAAAGAAACAGATTTATCCTAATGAAAATCTTGTCTTGAATAAGCGATTATGGAGGTAATAACAAAAGTATGACATTAAGTGTCTCATGTGTGATCGAAAACCGAGACCAACATAGGTAATGCATATATGTTTTGATATATATGCATATATATATATATATATATATATATATATATAAATATATATATATATATATATATATATATATACATATAATATATATATATATATATATATATATATATATATATATATATATATATATATACATATAATATATATATATATATATATATATATATATACATATAATATATATATATATATATATATATATACATATAATATATATATATATATATATATATATATATATATATATATATATATATATATATATATATATATAGTTCTTATTCCTGTATTAAAATAGTTAAAAATCAGGAATTTCTTCCGAATTTTCTACTGAATCCGTGTTATATATTTACGACATTGTCTCATGCTTGCTTTTTTTTGCATCTTTATTTCGTCTTCCACCCAAGACAAACTTGCCACTATGTATTTTTAGGCATCATAAGTCGAAGAATGCTGGAATATCTTTATTTTCAATATCAAATTCTAACAGGAAAATTGGGAGCACATTCTTCTAACCTGCACCGAGCTTTTCGTATTTATACAGAGAGAAAGTGGAAAATGATTGAAGACAGAAATATCTAGATATATTTAAACGGCTATAATAAGCATGGAAAATTGCCATGCAAAACTACTTCGTATTTTGGCGAAACAATTTGTCAGAGATGTTTTCAACTCAAAAAAAATTATATGTTTTGGAGGCTATCCAAATATGCTTCTTTGCCTGTTCAGGTAGGCTGAGAGAATCACTTTCTTTTGGAATATTATTTTATCAAAGAAAAAAATATAGAAAATTTTATAATAGCAGGCTATGGTGTTTATTTTTCTTTTGCTATTTCTCTATTTCAAAAGAGCAGAATTTTCGTTAAAGATTTGATGTTTTTAAACACCTAAATCTTAAATGTATTCCGCATCCTTATCGAAATATTCAGTTTTGGGATCTAAAAATGTACAGCAAATAAAAGAAAAGAACTTTTTTTATGTTATTATATTATTTCAGAAAAAAAATAAATAAAATAAATGTGCTATTCAAATAAAAAACATGTATTATTTGAAATCATTTTTCTCATTGTGGTGATTTAATTTAAGTAAGCATGAATCATTGATTACAGCTAATTACTTGGTTTAGAAGAGATTATAATATTCATTTATTACTCATTATTAAATAAATCCTTAGGAGCCTTTTTTAATTTAAAATTTAATAATATTTATACGTGAATACATAAGAATAAACTATCACTTTCAAAACAATTTAAGAGAATTAATTTAATTTTTCCTCGATAATTTGTTATATCCAAATGAGAAACATATTCGTTTATTATGAGATTAGTTATATTAACGTCCCGATTTAAGAAACTTATTATCACGGCTCTGCAAAGTGCTTTTAGGTATACTTATAAGAGAGTAAGCAATAAGTTGCATGCATCTTCGACAACGTTCATAACCTCACAATGTCAAACAGAAGAAAGAGAGAGAGGAAATCATCAATCGAAATATATTCTTCGATATACAAATCAACAATTAATTGCTATTAATTTTAATTCCTATTTGATTAAAACTTACTATAAAGAATAAGAAAATTAGAGGTAAATTTGCTATCTTATATTCATTGAAAAATAAAATAAAAAAACATAATTATTTTTCATTATTTTGCCTATCCCTTTGTATATCATTTATTTCCAGAAAAAGAGGAATATTTTTAATTAAAAAAATCATATATGACAGAACGTTTCACATCAGAAACTTAGCTTTGTGATTTTAATACTTTTCTCCTCTCAGAAATAATTCATGATTGTAGAAATGCATGAAAAAGAAATGAATTAATAAAGTTTCATACTTAATAAACCCATAAATAATTTATTAATAACTGATAAGCTTAATCATATTAAAATTATTTTTAATGATAGCATGATATGGCAATATCACTTGATATGGCACACTAATGTCACATCATATGACCTAGTTTTATTTTATTTATTTTCTATAGAATGAATCCCTATCTATAAAACTAAATTTTCTTTTTTTAGCATGCTTTTAATTACTAAACATATATCTAAAAAGGTTTAAATACTTAAATAAGTATAAGTAGTTGTTAATTCAGTTTTATAAAACAGAAACCCTGTTTTAATTATCTTAAACTATTCTTGACATACTTATACAACATGACCTTGAAAAAAGTTCAACATACAGCGCTCCAATCTAAAGACTTCAAATCCTACATTTTATGGCGAAACACTTCACTAAAAATTAATCCTAAACAAACAGTATAAAATTTAAATCATGGAGAAAATGTCGCAGAGAGGTTTGTAGTCTTTCTTCCACTGAGCTTTTCTATGAGAGCCGACACAGTAAGATATTTGAATGAGAAAATTGGTTGAACGTTTCCTAAGTTGAAATCCGATCTTGTTTTCTTTCAAGGAAATACGCAGCAGAAGAATAGTATTTTTAAGGCATAATGGAAAATATGTGACTTTTCAGCAGACTTTCAATTTGGGAGATTTCCCAAGAGTGGATACTTCCGAAGATGAATTCTGTTTCTACGCGACAATGTCACACAACCTGAAAGGTATACTCTGCTGTTAGGAAAATGGAATCCTTGATGCTAAATTATTGAAATGCGTGATGAATGAATGCCAAAAAGAAATATTCTAGAGTTTAGAATTATTCAGATACAAAAGAAATTCACTTTCATACGACTTTCCCATTGATGATTATTAAAATTTTCATAAACATTCGAAATGGAAAGATCTTTAAGAAATTTTTAAAAATTATTGGACAACAAAAACGATAAAAATGTATTACTATTTATAAGCTGAACTAATTAATTCAATCTACTATTCATTTAAGAGCTTGGTCTTCTTTGCACTTTCTTTTAATAATAAATTCTCATTTATCAGCAGTGTATAAGGTGTACAATGTATATGCACCAAGTATAAGAAAAGAAGGATTTTTACCACGCTAGAAAAAAAAATATTTCTTCGCATGTATTAGTCTGAAAGCGAAGAAAGAAATTGGACTGAGACGCAATTATATCACCAATAAGGATAAGATTAAACCGAATTGAAACTTAATACACATATTTGATCTTCACTCATTTACATTATAGCCTATCGAACGCCATAGAATACAATGTGCAGTAGATACAATCCAGTTTTTCGCCCAATTTTCTATTTTTGCCGATATCCAAATCGTGAATTAAATAGGTTAAATGCATGTTTGACACTTTGAAAGGTTGCTGATACACCTGTGCTAAGTTCCACAGTTGGAAGTGGCAGAACAAATAAACAAATAACAGCTGTTTAATGTAGCAATTTTGAACTTAAAAGAAAAATCAACTGTTCTCATACATGTATATTCGCCTTACTTCAGATAATCTAATAAAATTGTGGGCCGAGGTATCGTAACATCTGAATACCTCCGTGTGAGGGTGTATTGAGGGGGTATACATCCGTAGAACGGCTCATAATAAAACATAACTCACTCAAATTTAAATTTCCATCCGTTATTAAAAAGCAATTTAATCTTAGCTTTCATCTGCTGAACAATAAGGTTTACTTTATTTTGCTTTCTTTTAATAACAATGCAAAATTGGAATATTTATTTATATAAGTCTTGTGCTTTCCTTTCCAATTTTAAACTGTAAAGGCGTTTTTTTAAGATTAGCTCAATATATTTTATTACTGCAGTAATACATTTGTGGAAAAAGAAAAAAAAAGGGAAAATTTTTTTTAAACAATTTTATTTATTTAGATTTGTATAAATAATGCAAAAAGAAATGAAAGAACGCATGAAAGAAATTTTGAAATCGAGTTTTCAGTACTTTCTTGATTTTTTTTAGTATTTTTAAATTTCCAATACATGTGAGCTCTCTATGATGAATTATGATTTTTATATGAAAATTGCCAAGTTATGAATTAATTTATTTAATTATTGAATATATGAATGACGATACCTAGTTTTGATTTTGAGACAAATTATTTACACATTCCATAATATTTGTAGTAATGAGATAAAGATTAAAGATTGAAAAGCAGGAACTATTTTAGGTAAATAATTTCCTCTATTCAGCACATTTTTAAATATAAACTTTTAAAAATTTACTTTTAGTCAATTTATTAATAAAAAAACCTTTTATGATCATCTCAGTCTATTTTTTTCGTTTCTTTATTTCTTCGGAAATAAATCTAAACTTTTTTAATTAAAAAAATTTAAAAATATATACGATAGAATTAGTAACCAATCTAAAGTAAGAAAAAGTTTGAAAACGAAACTAAAATGAAAACGAAACAAAACAGTTTCGAAATCGCAACTAAAATTTATAAACTATTTAAACTAAAACCAAAAAGGAACTTCATAGTATTTAGAGAGCGCAATTGCAGCTACTTCTAAAACACAGATGAATTGATACAAAAGTATTAGAATCAAGTTAATAGGAAAAACAAAAATCAAATAAAAATTAAACCAAAAAAATTATTAAAAAATATTAAAAAAGAATCCGGCCTGAAGACTTTTTCAAGGGTCACCCTCAGGCAGGGATTCAAATAAAGGGATTTTTTCTGTGAGGACATACAGACATTAAGTCTAATAATGATTCCTCGTGACCCGAAAATCCCCCGAAATTAGGCTCAAGAGATATACCATTTTAACAGAAAGGAAATACAAAATAACAAATTAGAAAAAACCACAAAGTAAAAATACAATAAAAACAATAACAATAAAAACAAAAACAGCATTAAAATTAAAATTAAAAACGAAAAGGCCAGAACATACCATCCAACAGTGAATGAAACTTTAAACAATCGATTGTGATTTCCTGTTTTTGAAAGTTAACGGTAAATTATGTAAACAGAGGTAGGCACACAGCGCCATCTATTGAGTGATCCAATATGCAAGTAAATTTCTATTTTTATTTAAGCCAAAAGATTAATCCCAAACCATACCTTGTTTAATTAAAAAATTGACATTACAGTAATTTCTAGGAAAATCATTTTTAATTAAATTTTTAAGGAGGATATTTGATGCTTCAATATAAGAATTTTTATTATTGCAAACCCTTTTGATCCTGTTAACTTGTGAGAAAATTAGATTTTTGAAAATTTTAGAGTTTAGATTGGAATGGTAGTTACATAGTTTTGTTATTTTAAAGTTGAAATCATCCCTTTTATCGTATATACCAACTATTGTTTTATCATTAGCAATTTCGATTTTTAAATCCAGTATCTTTTAGAATTAAATCTTAAATATAAATCAACTTGAGGCTACCTTTCTGGATTTAAAAATCGAAATTGCTAATGATAAAACAATAGTTGGTATATACGATAAAAGGGATGATTTCAACTTTAAAATAACAAAACTATGTAACTACCATTCCAATCTAAACTCTAAAATTTTCAAAAATCTAATTTTCTCACAAGTTAACAGGATCAAAAGGGTTTGCAATAATAAAAATTCTTATATTGAAGCATCAAATATCCTCCTTAAAAATTTAATTAAAAATGATTTTCCTAGAAATTACTGTAATGTCAATTTTTTAATTAAACAAGGTATGGTTTGGGATTAATCTTTTGGCTTAAATAAAAATAGAAATTTACTTGCATATTGGATCACTCAATAGATGGCGCTGTGTGCCTACCTCTGTTTACATAATTTACCGTTAACTTTCAAAAACAGGAAATCACAATCGATTGTTTAAAGTTTCATTCACTGTTGGATGGTATGTTCTGGCCTTTTCGTTTTTAATTTTAATTTTAATGCTGTTTTTGTTTTTATTGTTATTGTTTTTATTGTATTTTTACTTTGTGGTTTTTTCTAATTTGTTATTTTGTATTTCCTTTCTGTTAAAATGGTATATCTCTTGAGCCTAATTTCGGGGGATTTTCGGGTCACGAGGAATCATTATTAGACTTAATGTCTGTATGTCCTCACAGAAAAAATCCCTTTATTTGAATCCCTGCCTGAGGGTGACCCTTGAAAAAGTCTTCAGGCCGGATTCTTTTTTAATATTTTTTAATAATTTTTTTGGTTTAATTTTTATTTGATTTTTGTTTTTCCTATTAACTTGATTCTAATACTTTTGTACGATAGAATTATATATAAATAATTGATTAAATTAATAAATGAAATTGCTTCTAAACTTCTCTAAAACAACTTTATACATAGAATGTAAAGCCTAAAGAGAAATATATTTAACTCGTGTGACAGAAACTGATATAAAGGCCATAAATCAGTAATTGAAATTATCACTCTTTTCTGCTTATTTCTGCATTTTTATGGAGAATTTTTCTAACGCGATGAATCTATTTCTAAGAAGCTTTGCAATCAGTTAGAATAATCATTCTAAATACATTTAGGAATTCTCAAACAAAACTTAGAGAATTTTTTTTTATTTAATCAGCATTTATCATCATATTCTTTTACACATTTCTTGATCAGTTTTAATAAATTTTGAAATTCTCTCTTTCCAAACAAAGTAAAAATAATTAAATTTGAATGCCAATTTTATTTATTATTAATTTAATTTCATAATTTTGTATTTGCAGCTTTAGTATGAAATGACTCCTTACCCTTGCTTTAAAAATCAAGAATTTGTAAATCGAATGTATAAAATTTATTTCTCGAATATAATATTAAAGAAAAGGAAAAAAAGAAATGGAATGACTGCAATAGTGCAATACATTCTGCAACACTTCATAAAGAGCCCACAGTCTTTTCAAATAAATCGCTATTGTCACATATGAAAGATCCTAATATACATTTAACTCAGGGTTTTATAAGGAACATATTTTTATTTAAAAATAATTTCTTTAGAAGCCTTTTACAAAGAATCAATTCTCCTAAGTATTTATGAGTTAAAATATTTTTATTATATAAATATTTGTAATTCCAAAAAGGAGTTAAATTTTTCAGTGTTTTATATGTTCTCCAAAATTTTGTTTTATAAATTAAAATTTGTACATTTTTAGAATCACTGTTCCCCCGAGACTTCACTTGAAATGTTGTCTTTTTACAGCCTGAATTAAAGACAGTTTAGAAAAGTGTATAAAACACTCGTGTAACAAAATTTAAACAACTATATAAACTAAAGAGTAATTTAAATTATCTCCCATTTTAATTATAAATCGGCACTAGCACGGAAAAATAAATAAATCTTAAGCCAACTTTTAAAAGATAAAGTTGCTTTCATACTAATGAAAAAAATTTTCAACAACACTTAATTAGTGGATTACCTGTTAAAGACATATAAAATGTATGTCATATGTTTTGATTTTAACTAATATATATATATATGTGTGTGTGTGTGTGTGTGTGTGTGTGTGTGTGTGTGTGTGTGTGTGTGTGTGTGTGTGTGTGTGTGTGTGTGTGTGTGTGTGTGTGTGTGTTGTAGACATTTTTCATTTAAATCAAAACACAAATCATTCTCATATGTTTTTAATGAATTACTACTCCTAGTTAGAATATGGTGCCAATGAAATCAGAAAGAGGAACCTAAAAGCAGGCTTTCACATTAAAAATTTCTAATTATTTTGGCATATGATTTCAAAAGAATTCACATTCTATCAATGGAATGGTGATATACCACATTATTCCAACGAGAGCGCTAATCCACGAAATTCACTCATTCTGTTCATCCCATGCCTATCGCTTTCCATGTGAATTCAGTGAGCACACATATCAAGTTAAGTTTAGTTATATTGTCATGTAGGTTCTTTAGTGTGGAACTCAAAGACACACACAAGAAGTAGAGCTAAACCAATTAATTAACTTAACTCTGAACTGAGAACGCAGTGACTAACATATCTTCTGCTTTTATACTAGCAGGGAAAGTTCCAGAATACTTTTCTGGAGACAGTAAGAAAAGTCCAGAATACTTATCTGGTAAACTAAAGAAAGGTCCAGAAACTTCTGTAAGAGGAAATAAAGGAAAACATAAAATCAAGGAATTAAATATTTACACAAACTGTGAATGGCATTGCCTCTAGCGGGATTCGAACTTACGATCTCTTGATTATGAGATCAGTGCTATGACCATTCGGCCATAGTGAGTCATCGGCATTTTTTTCAATGCGGTAATATTAACACTCCGTTTTAAAGCAACAACAGGGCTATTTTGGGACGGATCTCGTAATTCTGAACCACGGTCAGTTGACGAGAACGCACCTGAGCTTGCATCCCAGCCCTACAAACTTCCACACCACATTATAAGGAGGACGTTTGGCCCCGAAAAATTTAAAGTGCACCAGACCCCTTTACACGATGTTTCTTTGTTGGAATGGGGTCTCGAACCTGAAACTACGCCGGTTTCGAAGTTCAGACCTTACTACCAGGTCACCGCGGCTTCAGCACACATTCCAAATAATGCAATGAAAAGGGAATGAATGGAAATCGGGAGAAATTGGACATCTAAACTTTAAGATCAGTAAATGCAAATTCAGACAGAACTTTCACCTTGACAATATATTTTCAGAATTTCATCACTCCATTAGTGAGGTGTGTAGTAAATATTGGTTTGAAAAATAAAAGTACTCCCCATTATTTGGTTTCAAATACTTTATTTCCTTGCAATAATATAATATTTATGACATATCGAAGTAAATGGGCTGAGAGAAAAATAAAAATGTTCTAAGAATATGTAAAAAAAAAAAAAAAAAAAAAAAACCTTCATAATTAGATAAAATTTTTAATATGAATTTAATCTCTTTGAAAACTTTCTGAATTTTAATATTTGAAGAAAGAAGAATTTTTCCGCCATACAATTACGGCTACTTAAATTATTAATTATCCATTGAAATTTTTATGAAGTTTCTTGTCACATTTTTAAAAGTGACGTGCACAGATTTAATTTACGGACTTTTCTTCATGTAAGCATGCTTATTTCAAACTTTTTAAGAATTTGAAAGAGGCTTGGTGTAATCAAATTAAGTCTTATTAATATGTATATTAACTTTTAGTCTCCTTACTTAACGTTTTTTAATGTTTCCATTTCTTACTTCATGAGTTTAACTTGGATCATTTAGAATAATCTCTTCAAACATTAGTACGGATTTAATATTTAAATTAGTTTTAATGGGATGCAATTAATTAGAGTCGCAAATAATTTAACAGGAGAATTTTTTAGTTTATGATATTCAAATCAAAATTTAAAAGTTTGTTTTCTTGTTTTAAATAAAAATAGGGAAATGTAACTGTAAAATTCAAAATATATTTATTTTAAAAATTTCAAGATAAGACACTAATTTTTGCGCATTCAAAAAAATCACATCCTTATTTAATTGTATTTTTGAAAGAAATCATATTCTTATTATACCTTTTCATATTGTAACATAAAATAAATTAATTTTGTAACCTTGCTGAATCTTTAAATCAAAATCTACTAAAGATAAATTTTAACGATTAAGGTTAATTATTCAAAGATAATTTTTTTTCATTATCTACTAAAGATAATTTTTAACATGTTATAAAATTAAATTAATTCCTTATTATCTGGAACAGCTAAATTAATAAAATAGAAGCTTTTTATTCTTTTAAATACATTACTAGGGTGTACTTTTAGCTTGAAATTCGAAAAATAACATATTAATCCATCATTAAATACTGAATAAAGGTTAAAATACATTTTAATAATATATTTTGCTCAGAAATCTTTAAGATTCTTACATTCCAGTTCAAATATCATTTAATTCAATATACTAAAAAAATAAATTCTTAAAGAAAATATTTATTGTGCAATGAATATTTCATTATACTAAAACGATTGCTTATTATTTTTAGTTTTATACCTAGTGGCTATAAAATGGCTAACTGCAGGGCATATGTTTTCTAGGATATGCATTACTCAAATGCCCTTAATATTCACAATTATAAGACCTGAATATGATATAAATGACAAAGAGTCAAAACAGATATTCCGTTAAAATGCTGATGGGTACTTCAAATTCTCTTAAAATGAATAATATAAATGCTACTTTCCAAACATATTTTTTTTAAGTAAATCATTTCCTTAAAGTTTTTCTCTGACATTCTTGGTTTAAAAGTCCATATTTCTTCACTTTTAGTTGTGATACATCTATTTGTATTAAGTTTTTTTACACATTCATAATTATAATAATATCAATTAATATTTTAGATAGAAGTAAAAAAAATCATCTTAATCGATTCATTGGATATTTTTGAGTATTTCTTTTATGTTATTCAGTTTTTCTCTTTTTTATCCTTTTCATTTCAGCAGTAGAATAAGAAATATCCACATTAAAGGAGAAAAGTAATTGAGTTTAAAGTTCCAATTATAATCTTTGAATATATAAGAACTCTGTTATTTATGTATACAAAAATATGAAAACAAAATAGTGATATTAATATTATCTAAATAATAAACACAAATATGAAAAACAGTGTAACTGGCGACATATTTTGGCATGAAATAGTAATTGAAATTCCAAAATGATACTTAAATATATTCAGATAAACAACTATCTTTGTTTTATTCTGAGAGTGGGAAAGAAAATATATTATAAAGTTAATTATATAATTAAATACTTAAAGATAATAAAAATGTTTAAGTTAAAACATTTTCCGACTAAGCAATAGTATTCATAATAAAATATGCCTCTTTTATAACTGTTTTGCTTTTTCTGTAAAATGTAAATTAATGCAAATGCAGTAATTCAAATATCAAGATAATTTCTTACAAAAATTCGGTTGAAGAAACTTGTTATTGCTTCTGTGTAAAACAATAACGTGAATAAAGAAAGAAAATTATTAAAATATTAATCATAAGTTTATAGTATGAGTTTCATCTAATTGAAGATAGAAAAGAAGATACGAAACTATAATAAAAAATTATTTTAATCCAAGACATTCTTCAGGAAATTAAATTTGATTCATTCACTTTTCTATTTCTTAATTGGAAATCAGAAATTAATATTTAATGCATTTTATATTTTATTTATTTTTATTGATTCATTTAATGCATTTTTTATACTTTTATTTATTATCTATCTGTGAAGTACCTCACTTTTATTAGTTTATTAAAAGTGGAAGAAAAATTTGCCTCGACAGATATAATTTATTTATATCGTTCCAATGTATTATGAATTATTCATGACATATGTTTTGCTTCTAGTATTGAAAATATTTTTGATCTTTCTTTTTTTTTCATTTAGAAGGTATAGTTTGTTAATATATAATATGTGCAATATTTTTAATGTATTTTCTGGGGAGGGAAATGATAATTGTTAACTTTAAGCATAAAAGTGTCATAATATCTGAAAATCTAAAAAATAACTTTCGCAAATGCATTCTAGATCTATGAAGTAATATAATGACAAAATAATAAAATTTTAATGAATTCTTGAGATAAATATCAAAATTTCAATTTCAAGCTATTGTAATCTATTTATAAGACGAAAGTACACATTTAATAATTTTCTCATTAAGCTAAAATTCAACTTTAGCTAATAAATTTTTATTTTAACTTCATCTTTTAAATTTTTTATAAGGTTTAGTTGATTACAAACTGACTTGTTCAACATTTTTCTGACATTCGAACAAAAAAAATTGGAAATATCCTTGCTTCACGATTATATTTAAGACATATAAAGCTTATACAATATATGCAAGTACGCTAATTGAGCAATCATCAGCTATATCAATCTGAACGCTAATTGAGAGTCGTTTAAAAATGTCTAATTCATAGTATGCATTAATGTTTTGCTTTTATAAATAAGAGTTATAATGCATGCAAATTTTGAGTTTAGTTTGATAGATAATTATTGAGTTGCAAGACACATGTATGGATATAGAAGGGAAGTTCGTAAAGACATGAATTATGATTTTAGAAAGAGCATAATTTTAGTAACTTTTGAGTACACTTAAATGTTATGTATATGGAGTCTTGAGTTGTGTTCCTTTCAAAGAGACGCAGCTTCTAGACGTTTCAATGAAAAATTTCGAAAACATGAAATGCATTTTGGACAATCATTTAAATTAACAGATACAAAACCCAACCTTTTTGTTTATAGTATTGAAACAGTGTCAATTTTGATTATTTTCAATTGAACCCAGTTGAAAATAATATTAATTATCTTCGTATTGTTTCACATTGCAACAATGTTTCCCTCCTTCACATTTTCAAATTTGAAATTTTTAGAATAATTTTTCTATACTGAAATTTGATGCTTTATTTCAGTATTGAAGAGATAAAATAGCTAGTGGTATAGGTATTTCCTCATAATTTTTTATAATATTTAAAAATGCATCTTGGCTTTTTTATCATTTTATTTTCAGTATAATTTTTTTATGCTCGACTTAGATGCTTTTGTTCAATATTGTGTTTATATATTTGAATAAAAAGAAACAAAGAAGATGTTTATTCTGACCAAGCTACAAAAAGATATCAAAATTATTTGCAATGTTTTTCTGTTTTTTTTTTTTTTTTTTTAATTTAGATTCACCGTATTTTGAGCTGAAAAAAAAAATAGATAGCATCCTCAAATTCCAAAATTTTCTTTCTTTGTGTTAATTAGTATTACATGCATTCTGCTTATTCAAATCATTTCCCCCATCTAACTGAGATAACTTTTATGGGGGCCCTAACTGGAAGTTATCGACTAAAATCTGGCGATGTAAAGAGTCACTTACTAAATAATGGCTTTAGAGCATGCGTTTAAAACATTGGGGGGGGGAATCTATCTATTGTTGTTGTTGTTTATTGGCTCTTGCCATGCACAAGCTCGCTGACGAAGTCAGCGATTTTAAGCCAAGGGAGCGTCTCTTGTTTTAGTAGCGTCAACTAGGGCCAAGAATACGTCTTAGCTACTCACACATCTCATTCGCTTGCACAGCCCTTTTTTACAGGGGGGCACATTCACACATCGCACAGATAGAACGGAGGAAGAACAACCATGCCCGTACCGGGACTCGAACCTAGGACGCCCAGAACACGGGGAATAAGCGCTACCCCTATGCCAGGACGCCGGTATCAATCGTTTTAAGAACAGTAATGTAAAAGAAGTGATTACGTATAAAAAAAATATATATTTGCAGGAGCTATTTTAATATATAATTAGAAGGAATTTAAGCTATAATTTTTTCAGTGAAATTAAAAAATTTAAATTAATGCAAAAATCTAGACTTTTTTCAAACAAGCATTTCTTTAATAGATTATTCTCTAGATTATTGGGGACGCGGTGGCCTGCTGCTAATGTCTAGGCTGAATAACCGGAGGGTTTCAGATTCGACACCGATTCCAACAAAGAACCATCGTGTAAGAAGGTCTGGCGCACGTTAAATCTCTAGAGGCCAAACGTCATCCCGTTAGTTTGGTGTGGAAATTTGGAAAAGAGGATGCCAGCTCAGGTGCCGTCCTCGTCATCTGACTGCGGTTCAAAATTTCGAGGTTCGTCGCCAAATAGACCTAGTGTTGCTTTAAAACGGGATGTTAATATAACTTAACTCTAGATTGTTTTCAGGAATTTTTAATTTAGCTGTGCAACTGAACTTAACATACATAATTCAATCTTTTAGATAACAGCATTATGGCCTTCTTGATATTGTTATAGAAATATTGCTAGTGTCATATTTCATAACAGGCATTACACTTGTTTCATTTACAATAAAGTTCACAAGTATCAGTTATTATCACAAGCTCACATCCATACCAAATTAGCATGAAAAATATGGAATTTAAAACTCTCAATTTAATCATTTAAACTGAACACATTTTTAATGTTTATTTACTCAATTGTACTTTTACGTTCAAAATAAGCAAAATCCTGGTCAGAGAAGTAAAAAATCTGAATTATATGGAAAAAAAATAATAATCTGAAAATGACGTGTACAATTTGCATACATGAGCATGGATATTTTCCAATTTGAATATTAACCATTTGCACAGTAAATGTTTCGATTAATTATTTACTCAGTATGTATTTGAGTGGTCATAATGACCATTATTCCTTTCATAATTTTATGAACCAATGAATTTTATAAATTCCATTCTGGTCAGTGTTATGTTGGCATACTCAAATGAATGTTTTATTAAAAAACTCAGTTATTAACTCATGTGTTTACTTATAAAAACGATTAACTTGGAGAACAATTGATTCTTTTGAAAAGCAAATTTAATTCCATCATGTAATGGAGATTCAGTTTCTGTAGTCTGCACATTTCAATTCAAGGATAAGCATTCAGGAATTATCGAATTTCTACTAATATGGGTAATGGGAATTGCATTTTTGTTACATAGTTTTTTTGGTTTTATATGATTTCGAGGGGCACATATTATATAAGGAAAACATGAATTCTTGTTCATAAAACATTTGATAAAGACTTGTTTCAGTTTAATCTGCGATTAGGATTTGTTTGTTTCACTTTGTGGACAAATTCTTGATTCAAAAATAAAGCTTGATTTTTAGTTTGATGACACATTAAATTAAAATTATTCACAATGAAAAATAGATTGAAAAAAAACGAGATTCATTTGGGAAAAATGATTTACAGGCTTTAACATAGTTTGTGCTATTTTAGATTCATTAATGCCACATTCGTCTATGGAAGAAAATATGCAAATAATTTAATATGTTCATATTTCTTATAATCAATAAAATTAATTGTCAGGACGAAACCTGTAGATTATTTTTTTTTCTTCATTTAAAAAAGAATTTATTCCTTTTTCCCTTCCAATAGTTTTTGAATATTTATTTTGTGTTGTGAATTTATTTAAAGGGCTTTATATATTTAATTTCCTTCCTACAAAATAGTATTTTTTAATGTCATGCATTCCTATAAAGTAAGAGTTGGCTTTTGATTAGCAAGATCAGTTTGAAACTTCATTCTTTCTTTCTAATAATCCTCCTTTTCCCTGCTTTAATATTTAGAGGAAAATCAATGACATTAGGATCCATGATGATTGATCTGTGATCTATGATCTATAATGATTGCATATTATTTTTTTATTTCAATAATAAAATTTCAAATTTAACAAATAATTAAAAGATATTCTATAATTGATTTATTATGGTCTCTATTTATAAAAGCTGAAGTAAATAAGAAAAGGCTCAGTCTATTCATAGATTGAATAAATATATTTTTCATCACGGTACCTATGATTCCTTTCGTCATAAAAAAATTAATATTTAATCAAAATTTACGAAAAATTTTTATTAACGAAATTCGACTTCTTTAAAACTTAAGGAAAAGTATAAGTAATGTTTAATCAATGGATCTCTAGTTGTTCATTTGATAATTAATTAATTTATAATGGACCCTTCTCTTATGCAAATACTATCATGAAATAATTTTATCCTTTATTTCTAAATATATAAATTAATGTCTTTAAGTACAGTTAAAAGATGAATTATTGAATAAAAATAAAACAGTAAAATTGTTTAACTATATTATGCGTAAATACAAGAGGAAGCTCTCAATTAAATTAGCTTCATTTATTGATATTCCTTTCAGCCATATCAATTAATAACCATTCAATTAAAACTGTGGAGTTCAGATATATTTTTTTTCTTTATGTTGAAAATATTATATTTATTATATTACTGGAGGGAAGACAAACGTGTTTTTCATTTTGATATTCTCTCATTCAAAGAAATATTACTTTTTAAAAGCAGAGGAGTAATAACCTTAAATTCTGCCACCATTTTGAAGAATAAAATCCATTCGGTTTACTTAAAGAAGCTTTGTTTTCATGTTAAAATGTCTGCCGCATTTCTTGGCAAAGTGCTAGTTCAGTTTAGTAGTATTAACATCACGTTTTAAAGCAACAATAGGTCAATTTTGGGACTGACCTCGTAATTTTGAACCGCTGTCAGATGACGAGGACGACATGTGACCTGGCACCCCTTCTCCCAACTTCCACACCACAGCAACTGGAGTTCGTTTGGCCCCGACGAATTTTACGTGCACCAGACCTTCTTACACGAATTCTTCGGTGAAAGTGGGTCTAGAACATGAAACCCACCGGTATCGAAGCCATCACCTTACCACCAGGCAACCACGATATATTGCGAAGTGCTACAAAATATATATATATAGCGTACAGGTTATTCCCCACCGAAATTTGAAAGAAAATTGTTCGATTTATGTCGGTCAAATAGATAGGAGAATGGGATGTGATTCTGGTAAAAAAAATCCAAAGGGAGAAAAAACAATTTTTTGGTCGTTTTCTCCCATGTCTATTTATAATAGAAATTTCCAGAAGCTTTTTTTTTAAAGTTGATCTTTCTAAGTAAATTATTCTTTATATATATATATATATATACTTTCTCTTAATTAAAGCTTAAGGACTGCATATCAAAAGGATAACAAAAAAAGTTTCTAAGTGCTCATTTCAATTCCAGCAGAATCATGTTTCCGTTGAAAAATTCAGAAATATTAATGATAAAATCTATTAATTGCCTTTATCTTGTATTGACAAAAGAATTTTTTTATCAAGTTGCATAATATTTATAATAATTATGGGAAATTTCCATTATGTTTCCAGAAAATCAGGAAAATTTATATAGTGAATTCAGTAATTCAAAATATTTAGGCACATTTTAGAAATAGATATCCAAAGTACAAAACTAGTCGTAGAACATGATTAAATTAACATTTTGTTTTAATTTTAAATAAAACCTCATATACGTCAAATATTAATTATGTATTTCCATAACTAATTTTTTTTCAGTATTGAGGATGCGAATTAATTTGATATAAAATCTCATTTTTCAACACTGATATTTATTTTCGCTGAGTTTTCAACGATAAAGTAATAAATTTTTACAAAGAGATTTTCATAATTGAAGTGCAAATGAAATGCTAATAATCATTTACTGAAAAATAAATAATAGTATAATTCATTATAATATATAAGTGATCAGTTGATTTTATTAAAAATCTTAGTAAATTAACTCAGATTGATAAAATTCGGTATAGCCATACATTGAAATTTAACATATATACTGATTATTATTAAATAGAAACTTTCAAATCTTTATGCGTCTCAATATTTTTATGTTTGTACTTGTTTTACTATTCTTTCAAAAGGCCATCTAAACTAATATATGAATATTTTTTTTCACTTTTATTTAAATTACTTTTCAATAAACTATTTTATAGTCGAGAAACGTTAGTTAAAACGTTAGTAAACGTTAGTTAAAATTAGTTTTTCTAAATTAGAATGGTTTTAACGGCCTAAATGAAATTGAATAATAAAATCCATGCTTAATTTAATTGAATGTATGCCGGAAAACTTATGATAAGTTACATACAATTTCTTTAAAAATAAAGATGTATGGAGCATTTCAAAGCAACGCAAATGTGGAGCAGAAAAGAAATTAATTTAAAGAAAAAAATTTTTGAAATATCATGATATTTATTTGAATCCAATTTTATTTATTTGTAAATATATACTGTGTGAGATAGGCAAAATATTCTAATGGAAATTTCATATTTTGTTTCTTTGTTTGTTTCAGGTATTTATATTTAAGTGAAATTAGGACCAAAACTACGCTATAAACCTATACAGAATGCTACAATTTAGATTCTGAAAATTGAGCGTTAATAAAAATTATTGTTTTCGCGCAATGTTTTTATTTTGATAGCAAACTTTATATCTTGTGGAATTAATACAAGAGCAGGAAACATAATTTACACAAAGAATAGAACCCCAAGGCTAAAATGTATCGAGAACTGTGGTAAGTTCTGAAATTTTTGTACTTATTACCAACTAACAAAACAGATGATTTTATAATCCTTCAAAAAGCAAGCTACATGATAAATATGCAAAATTTTCTTTATAAAAAATAAAAATTTTGAAAATTTATTTTCCGAATGATCTTTTTACTTCAATGTTAAGTCTATTTTTCGTTTCATTTTTTTTTTTTATTTATATGTTAAAATAGATTTAAAAGAAAAAGATTAATAATAGACAAATTACGAAGTAATACAATTATCATCAAAACATTCTGAATATGAAATGAAAAATTTCAAATTACTTTAAATTTGTTATCGGCATTTTAACACCCTCAAACTTTTTTTACATTAAAGTATATTCAAGCAATATTAGTTACTGTGTGCATACATACCATGATCAGTTTTATGTCTTGAAATAAATTCTTATTGTATAATTATAATCGAGAAAATAATTACTTTTAGAATCAACAGTATTTTTATATTTAAAATTTAAATATAATAATTTTTTTCAATTATGAATCATATTAATAGATTATAGAAAGAAATATTTATTTGTAATATTTTTGTAATATTTTCGCATGCATATTAGTAAAGCTATAATTATTAAGAGTTTAGAATTTTTTATTTTTATTTTTTTTTTCAATGTAACTGACTTCTATGACCTAATCTATAAAAAAGAATTTCATGAGAAATTATATTTTGAAAAGAAGCCCATTGTTGTTCACTGTGTAAGGGAAGTCAATTATTGAATTTGAATTTAAGGAAATTAAATTTGTTAGACTTTTTTAAGTCTAAAAACAGAATTGATATTGTAACTACCGAACATTCACCTTTATAAGAACGACATTTCTTCCAATATAATTAAATGAGACCTTTTCATTTTTCTCCATTTGGACTTGTGTTATCTTTGGTCAGAATAATATAAGAAATTCTTAATCTTAAGGCCAAAATAATGTTTCTTAAATCGAAAACTTTCCTAGTTCTAGGGAGGAAATTTAATTACAAGCGTTTGGATCTGTTCAATGTAATTTTCCCAAGAACTGTCTTACGATTTCTGTCTTCTAATTATTGCGGCACTTAGAATTTTCAGGATTTCTTTCAGTCCTTTGAAACAAGTTAATCACCGGGATCACAGAAAATTATGTTAAATTAGCTTTATTATGTTAAATTGTTACTATTCTTCCTCGAGAATTTCGGGCCCATATAAATTTTGGAGCATATTTGAATCAAATAATAAAACATTACTAAACAGCACTAGGGCAATTTTGGTAAAGATCTCGTAATTTAGGATCGAGGTCAATGAAAGAGGTCAATACTTTAGTTTAGTTTAGTTATATTAACGTCTCGCTTTAAAGCAGCATTAGGACTGTTTTTGAGGCGGATCTCATAATTTAACAGCGGTCATATGACAAGAAAGACACCTGAGATGGCACCCCTCTCCAACTTTCATACCACACCAGCGGGAGGACGTTTGGCCCTGCCAAATATAACGCGCACCAGACCCGCTTACACGACAGTTCTTCGCTGGAATCGGGTCTCGCGGCTGAAATACTGCGGTTCCGTCGCCAACACCTTACCACCAGGCCACCCCGACACTTAGGTCAATACAAAACCAGATCTATTATCCTTCACACCACATTAACCACGATTTGCCCCCGATGGCCTCAATGAACTCCAATCCCACTTACAATGCAGTTCTTCGATGGAATAGTTTCGATTCGCGAATTCTCAAGAACTGAATCAAGACCTTACCAGTAAGCTACTTCGGACGGAACTTGTTAAATATCGTTTCTTTATTACAGGAGTTTGAGTACAAATTAATCTAAAGACGGCGTCAAAAAGTACGTCAGTATTTCTTTGACAACATCTAGATAAATAAGAACGAATAAAATTAATCTTAAAATAGCACGAAAAATTAAAATAATAACATCACGAATTAATTATAATGGCTAAATAATTCCAATAGTCTAAAAAAATATTATTGTGACATTGAAATTCCTTATTTTAAATCTGTTTTAAAGATATACTTCTAGAAAAATTGTTCTAAATTTTTCATTTTCTTATATGAGTTGTTTTTACATTTTCTTATATGAGGTGTTTTTCATTTTCTTATAGAAGGTGCGTGCTTCTTTTATTTATGCTTACTCATTCGGACATTTTAAAAAGAAGCTATACGATTATTTAATAAAAGATATATATTCAGTAATATTCCAGTTTAAACAGAATCTTTAAAAAAATTTATGTCTCCCTGCTCTGTCAATAAATCTATTTTATTTGTTCTAGAACTATATCCCTTTCAATTAGAAGTTTTAAAAATGTAGTGAAAAATTAAAGAGCAATTCTGCTTTGGAAATGAGGTTTTCGTACCATTATTTTTGAGCCATGAAAACTGCATTTCTTTATGAGAAATATAAAATTATATTTTTTATATGTTTGAATATTTTTATACTTTATTCAAGAAAATATAAAGGAAAATTTCATAATTTTGATAAAAAAGAAGTTTTTGAAAATCTTCCATCTCGTCTTTCTGGAAGTGAGGAAAAGCTCATATATTTAAAGTCAATACACCAAATTATTTCTGAAACACTGGTATTCCTTCAAAAAGAAATCCCTCATTTTTTCGCATTCGAATTTAAGAACATTTAAATAAAAAAAAATATTTTCAAGCTACAGACGTTTCAAGCTACAAAATAAGTTACCTTTCTTTATATTTTGATGCAGAGGTCTAATTTCAAATATATTTTTGTTTGAAATTCTAAGACTATTTTTACCTTTTCATGAGAGTTTTGTCTCCTGCTCTAAAAGTATCGTAAACCTGAAAAAATGAAATGTGAATGGATGTATTCTTTCTAAATATAAGCAACCGATCCTTCAAGGGAAAAGAATATTTGCAATATTTTAAAAAGGAAAATATATTTTACGTAAATTTTCTTTTCTTTTTTTTTCCTACGACCACACATTTTTCCCTTTATGTATGTGCTTTTTCTACCAATAGGCTGAATTTATTTCCTTCAAATCTAAAAAACACTCGTTTATTTTTCTGTTAAAAAAATGAGAACCTCTTACTAAATTAATTTTTAACGGAATTAATAAAAAATGAAAATTATTCATCAAAAATATATTATTCAATATTGCTCTACATGACATGCAGAAAATGATTGTCATTTTAAATAATCATTTTATATGAAATCACATCATATTGGAGAATACTAAAAAATACAGCCGCTGTGGTTTCTAGATATAGTATTTTGATCTGACGAATTTCTATTAAAAATGTGTATTAAATTCAGAAACACCTTTTATTGTTTCTCCGAATAACGCCCTCAATGGGATATTTGAGCTTTAATTGGCGACAGACTCAGTAGTCAACTTTTCAAGTTTTCTTTAATATCTTCTGCAATTTTTTGTTTCATTTAAAAAGATGTGAAAAAGGGATAACTTTCTTGGTTAATTAAAGAAAATTAATAATAAATGATCTCGGCTGAAGAAATATTGCCCTTGTTATAAATATCTTTTGGAAGCCCTCAAGCCCTCTCAGAAATTATTTGATAATATTATTTCCTCTAAAATTCTAAAACATTTTTTTCATTGTAACATTAAATTTATAATACTTTGGAGGAAAGGTAAATTCACCAGACTGCATAGTTACATATTTCATATATTTTATCAAGTAACTACATTAAGTTCTTCTAAATATCAATAAATGTAAGCAGTTATTAAAAATTATTGAAAATAAATTTATCAGGCATTTTATATGAATAACCTCTTTGAAATTAAATAAAATACTTTTTTCATTTGTACAGCTATCTTCCGCATTGTTTATGTTATATAATATGTTCCATTATTAGTTTTGTTTCCTGTTTCTCTTAAATTATGACATGGCGCTTCAAGAAACGATTTCATTAAATTTGTTTATTATTGTAGAAAGTCGGCAAAATCATTATACCAATTGTGATATCATATATTTTCATAACTTGAAAATATATGATATCACAATATATGATATCATATATTTTCATAACTTGAAAATATATGATATCACAATATATGATACCATATATTTTCCTAACTTGAAAATATATGAAACAAAAATAATCTTATTAGATCCGAATGCTTGTATCTTAATTGACCTGGCATGACATTCGATAGAAAATGCATATATATCTAAACATAAAGCATTTGAGTTATAATGACACAATTACTTAGAGTACTTTTATTACCAATGAGTATAGCCAGTTATTAGAAATGATTTAAAATGAATTTATCAGAGAATCATTTGTGAAAATTTTATATTAATTATTTCTTCCATATTACAAAAAATATTTCCACTTTCATTCAGTAGTTTTTTATACAAAATGGAATTTGTAGAGTTCCATTTAAAAATCTTTTTCCCTGCATGCTCACTATTCGAATGTTCTGAGTTGAGATATTTTTCTGCGTGTGCTATTTGTATAATATCCAAAGAACATTAAAAATATCCAAATAAATTTTGTATGATTTTTAAAATTCAGAAAAATATGGAAGTAAAATCATTTAAAAAAATTGTATGTACATCCCGGCTCCATCCAAATAGCGTGTGTTACTAAACTAAAACTAAAACCGAACTAAACAACGGAATTAAATTGTATGATAGAAAATGTTATTTTTTCTTTTAATTCAAACGTTGAAATTATTGTATGCTATAATAACACAAGGTAGATACATTTTCTCATACAATGATAATGCCATCTCTTTATAGGATTGGTATACAAAAAGAGATGCTGACGATCGAATAAATATAAAATATAATAGCTCGAATCCTTACATTGCCTTGATTCTTAAACTATAAATAGCAGAAGCTAATCTCTGATCGACTTAAAACTAAAAAGTAACAATAGCCATATTAAATTTACTATCCACTATGTCATTTATTGAAGCTTAACATTGGAAGTGTAAATTTCTGTATTAATAACTCCAATATCATGAACATATCGATGATACATTAACTGGATTATCAAGAATAATAATTTAATAAATAAAAATCAGAATGATTCTAAAGAAAATCTTGCTTTGCAGAAAGGATTATGGAGATAATATAAAAGTACTACTATCCAGGTGATTAAGCATTTCGTACGGGAGCGAAACCTGATGTGAGGATCAGTATTGCATATGTGTTTTACTATTTATGTATACATATTTATTATTTCTGATTTAAAATAATTTAAAATCATGAATTTCCTTAGAATATTAAAGAAGGATTTAAATTGCATAGTTACGATATTTTATACCTACTTTTTCCATATCCATGTCATCTTCAATTCAAAAGTTGTTACTATGGTATCAGAATTTGTACGCATCATAAGTAGAAGAATGCTGTGATTTCTTTATCTTCACAATCTAATTCAAAAAGGACAATGGGGAACATACTCCTTTGTCAGGCACCGCGCCTTTCTTATATATATATATATAATGATTGAAGACAGAAATATCTAGTAGATGCATTTCATCGTCCGTATTATGGTGGGGAAATTGCCACGAAAAGCTCTTTCGAATTTAAAGAAGCAAATTGTCAGAAATATTTTCAACTCGAAAAAAATGATGTCTTTTGGCGATCTTCCAAATAGATTTCTTTACTCAAATTTCTGGTGCAGGTAGACTGAGAGTGTAAAATTGTTTTGCAATATAATTTTATCAATAAAGAAATAAAGATAACTTGAAAATGCCAGGAACATATGTTTATTTTTGTTTAGGCTTTCATCTATTTCAAAATAATCCAATTTTTAATAAAGATCGATTGCTTTCAAGCATCAGAATCTTGTATGTCTTCTGTATTCTTATCGAAATATTCAGTTTTATGATTTAAAAATCCATAGCAAATAAAAGTGATTTTCTTATACTACTTCGAGAATTTCTTTTAAAATTATATTATCTCAGAAGAAATAAAATAGCTTCCTAAAGATACTTTATTAGAGAGCTTTTTATCGTTACCTTAGTTTAAGCATGCATCATTGATAACAAATGATTAATCATTTTAAAATATCACTTTAATAAAAAATATCATATATGCAATAAAAATATTAATCATACCATATCATATGTATCAAATATAATATAAAAATGTCAAATGAAGCAAAACGTTTTACATCAGAAACTTAGCTCTGTGATTATAATCCTTATTAACTTAACCATTAATTAATTAATGTAAAAATGTATGTATTAGAAAAAATTCTGTAAATATAAAAGGTAGGACTATGATTACGATGAATAATTTATTAATATTTCTTATTCACAAGCATAATAACTTTTTTAAATTTTAAACTATGAAACAAACGAACGAAACAAACTGTGCAATTTCACTAAATACAGTTTGATTTAATTTTAGTTTTTATGGAAGAAATTCCTATAAATAAACAAAGATTTGCTTTTTCAACGTGCTTTCAAATGCTAAACAAATATATAAAGCCACTTAAATCTTTTATCAAGTAAATACTTTTAATAACTCAATTTTATAAAATAACTTAAACCCTATTTCGATTATTTTAAAAATTCCTTCACATACAACAAACCACTGAAAAATAATCCGTCTTAAAAACAGAAATTTGTTCAATATGCGCAGTTTCTTCAATCTAAAGTTTCCAAATCCTACATTTTATGGAGAAATACTGCACTAAAAATTTATCATAAACAAATGGCATTAAAGTTAAAGCATGAAGGAAAAGTCGCAGAGAGATTTGTATTCCTTTCTTCCTCAGAGCTTTTCTATGAGAATCGACACAGTAGGATGTTTCAATGAGAAAATGGTTTGCAAGTTTCCTAAGTTGAAACTCGAATTTTTTTTCGAGGAAATGCACAAAAGAAGAATGGCATTTTTAAGGCATAATGGAAAATATGTGACTTTTCAGCAGACATTGAATTTGGGAGATTTCCCAGGAGTGGATACTCCCGAAGATGAATTCTGTTTTTTTACGACAATGTCACACAACCTGAAAGGTATATTCTGCTGTTAGAAAGATCGAAATCTAGACGCTAAATTATGGATATGCATGATGAGCGAAGACCGAAAAAGATTCTAGACTTTTGAATTATTCATATACAAATAGAACTTTCAATTTTCATATGATTTTTTTATATTGAAGAATATTTTAAAAAACACTGTATCAAAACTCGAAATGGAAATATCTTTGAAATTTTATTGAAAAGCAAATGTGTGATAAAATTGTAGAATTTTTAATAAGAAGAACGATTTAAATAACAATTCATTAAATAAAATTATCTAAATGAAATTCTGTCTCAATATTAAAGCTGATTATTTATGTAAGATCTGTGGCCTCTTTGCAATATTTTTAAATAATAAATTGTCATTTATCAGCGCATGCAAAAATGGAGCATAATCTTGTACAACAGAGCAAATAGCTTAAAATTATCATCAGAGTGTTTAAAGAACAGAAAGATTTGCACCATGGTAGAAATAAGTAAGTCATATCACTAACTCACTAAACCGCCTCGAAGCTACACGGATAAAAAACTGAATACCAGACCGCCGCTACAGCAACACTGGTGGAAATGGTGGTTGAGTCTTAAGAGCCATCACGGCCATTGTACAACCCTTCCCTAAGGAAGTACGTCCCGTCATCGATGGAAGGGACCAGACTCCCACCTTTTCATGTACCCTGAAGGGTGGTGAGAACCAACCACCATGCCAGAAGCTCCTCATCTCATTTCGAGATACCCACTCGGTACGGTAGAAATAAGTAAAATATTTTTGCGCATATATCAGTCTGAAGAAGGATAAAGAAATTTTACTTGCGCAATCATATCACCTATAAGGATTAGATCAAACATTGAGATTTAATAAATATATATTAACCTTCACTCATAAACCTCAGAGCTTACCACAAACTACAATACTCAATAACTTCTTTACTATCCAATTTTCACCCAATTTTGTAGTTTTTTTTCTATATTCGGATTATGAATTATTTAGTTTTAATTGAGGTATGACACCTTAAAATTTTTTCTAATATACGCTTCAGCAATTAGAACCTGTAGAACAAGTAACTGAATTTTAAATGAAAAATGAAAAATTGACTCCCACCATACACAAATATCGGTCGTAAAAAGATCCATACAAGATAGTCTCGGGATAAGTTACCGAATTGTCTGAAGATGTTCCGTGTTTTTGGAGAGTCTCACATTGAAACATATATCTGAGTTAAATTTAAACTTTCAATTGTTAATTTTTATTTATGCTGAACAACACCGCTTTACTTTATTTTGTTTCGTTAATATCCCTGCAAAGTTGAGACATCCAATTCTGTATTTTACTTTCAAATTTTAAACTATAAAGACATTTGTTAAGATTAGCTCAACGGCTTGAATTACCACAATACATTTATGAGAAAAAGCACAGTGATAAACACTTTTATTAAATTTTATTTATCTAGATTATTTTTTTGAATGAGAAATTTTGAAATCGAATTGATAGCACATACTTGATGTTCCGGAATTTTGAAATTTTAAATACATGATTTTTCTATTACAGATAATAATTTCAATATTTTATAGCGCAATGATCTATTTTTTAATTAATATTATTAAATTTTGAATGTATTTCATAGTCTTTTCATAAAAGACGATATTAGCCCTAATGAAAAATCTTAAAGCCTTTTAACTCAAGATGTGATAAGTAACCTACTATTTAAAAAATTATCTGGAAACTTTTTCTCAAGCATCAACTCAGTGCGTTTGAAAAGTATTTGTTATTATGTAAATATTTGTAATCCCAAAAATCTATTAACGTTTAAAATGCTTTATGTGTCTTCTAAAATTTGATTTCGGTAAATTAAAACCTGAATGCTTTCAGATTTATTGTCCAAACAAGGTTTCAGTAGAAATTTTCACTTATACTACTTTAACTAAAGCCCGCTGTAGACGCTCCAAAATGGAACACTAAAAATTATGTGCCATGCATCTAACCTCTTCGTTGCTTCTCCGACCCCAACGCCAAAATGAGAAGAAGTGAAGAGAAAGGAACAGTCACGCAGGCCCCTGGCCCCTGTGTGACTGTGGGGAGGTATACCGTTCTCCGCTCAGTTGAAATCAAGTCGCTCTGGAGCCGCATTTGTCCGAACCTCTTCAGTCTTATTGAAACTTCAACTGAAGTGAGCTGGACTTCGATGATATAAAAAGAAAGTATGAGACGAGAGGGGAGAGACTTTGGTTTTTGCTCTGTGTGATGGCCGGATCCTGAACTCTTTATATTTAGATATTTTTAATTAGTTTGGTTTTGAAAACCCCAGAGATTTTAAAATGTTAAACCTGTTTTTTTCTTATGTTTAATTTTAATTGTGTCTATGTCTGTGAATAAATGTCTTGTGTGTTTTTAAAACTATGTTTTCTTTCTCAAGACATTAAAGAGGTAAGACTGTGTTTTGAAAGAAGCTCCGATGGGAACTCCGAGAAATGAATTTATATTTAAATCAAAATTTTATTGTATATATGTATTGTATATTGTAAATCATTATTCATTATTTAGTCCTCAAAATATAATAAACTTGTGCTGCTTAAAACAGTGTCTTCACTTATGCCAAGCCACGTGACAATATGAATAATAAAATTCAAATCCATATCAGCTCTAAAAAGATAAAATTTTAAGCTAAATTTTGGAAAATAAAATTTAAAGATTACAAAGAAACAAAGATACCCTGAACTATATAACTATATATAACAATTTTCAGCTATGAAAAATTAGTGGGTTATTTAAAGACTTACAGAATACATGACATTTTTCTTCAAATAATATTTAAGCTTTTGGCATTTTCTCATTTAATGCAAAAGTTAAATCATTATGATAACAAAAATATCGAAACACGGAAGTGAAAGAAGGCTTCCACAATAAAAATGTTTAGTTATTTTGAATTCAGCTGGAAACATTCCAGTCATGGTTACACCAGGATTTCGTGATGAAATAGTCGCAATCCACGTTATTTTAATGAGGAAAATTATTCAAGAAACTTTCTTTACGCACCCAAAACCTTTTCTTTACCACTTGAATTTGAGACCGCGGTCGTGTGGTGGTAAGGTCTCGGCTTGTGAGCCGTAAGGTTTCCGGTTCGAGAACCGATTCCACTGAAGAACCGTCGTGTAAGGGGGTCTGGGGCACGTTAAATCCGACAAGCCAAATGTTCTCCTGCTGGTGTGGTGTGGAGAGGGGGGGGTTGCCAGCTTAGGTGTCGTCCTCGTCATCTGACCGTGGTTCAAAATTACGAGGTCCGTCCCAAAATAGTCCTAGTGTTGCTTTACAACGGGACGTTAATGTAATTAAACTAATTACCACATGTATTCTAGAAGCACTCATTCCAAATAATACGAGGTATATGGACTGAAAGAAAATCAGAACGGACTGAATACCCAAGCTCCATGACACGCCAATTCTGACCGGATTTTCACCTTTGCAATCTATTTTTCGAACTTCACCACTCCATTAGTAAGGAATGAAGTAGTAGTAAATATCGGGTTTAAGAATTATTCCTTGATTAAAAGACGATATTTGTCTTCTTAGAGTGAAATAATGGAAAATAACATTAATGAAACAGGAAAATCAATTATTTCTGCTACTAAAGAGTATTCCAAAATCAATGGAAGATTTGAATTTGCCACCATTCGTGCCATAAAGTGTTGGCCGTAAAACCATTTGACGGATGATAATTTAGGGTTAGTAAAAATGGAGTGATACACGTTAAAACAATGTGTTTTAATTGTTGAACAATATCTCAAAATTAATGAAATTCTGGTGACCACAAATTTGAGAATTGTTCCCTAGATCGTTGATTTAACACCAATGAATTTCTTTTTATGGGTTTATTTGAAATCAAAGGCTTATGTCAACAAGCCTATAAACAAGCGTATATTGAAAGAGGAAATTAAACGCTGCATCAACGAAATTCAGCCAAATTTATGTAAAATGATCATGAAAAATCCTATCCTGTGTACTTTACGATTCAATAAAAATTCAAAGAAAAGGAACTGTGTTTTTTTTTTTTTTATTTAATTCAAATCTTGAGTTAACACGTTGTTCTATCGTATAGCCTCCCTTTATAATAATCCTAAACTGTCAGCTATCAAAAGGATTTCTAATAGGGTTGCCAGCATATTACTGCACAAATGGAGGCAAATGCAAATCTTGCGTTAATTTTGAAACACTTTTCAGAAGAGACACTCTAATATTTGATATTTCTACTATGTTAAACTCATAGTTTTACTTTCCATTGAAATTAATTGAAAAATGGTTGTTTTAAATCAGAAAGAAAGAAATAGTGAACAATTTTGTACTGAATCTACAAATATTTACTGAAATTCAGTAGATAAGGAAAATCAAAAGTATTTCATTTTCAACTTACAGCTTTAATGTAAGCTTCAGCTTACATTAAGCTTACAGCTTTTAAAATTTTGTATCAGTAATTTAATGCCCCCTCGGATTTACATTATTAAAAATAATTATTACATAATTAAAACATTATTAAACTTCTAACTGCAACTGTGTTTATTCCTACAATAGATCATCAAATATTTTATTTCTCTCATTTAATATAATATCTACGACTGAAATGAATAGAAAGGCAGAGGGAAAAAAGTTAAAATATGTAAAGAGGAGGTGCGAGAGAAAACTAAATAATTAAGTGAAATTCTTAATGCGAAATTATTTTATCTCCCAACTTTCGAAAATTTGCCTTAATATTTCCCAAAGTAAACATTTTTCCGTCGCACAATGCAATTATTGGAGCTTGAATTTTAATCCAGTTGTTTTTTTATAACGCAGCTAGTTACATTTTTTAATTGATATAAGAAAATTAAATTTATGGCTTTCACGTCATGCATCCATTCTTATATCAAACATTCGAGCAATTATTAGTAGATTATATTCGGAAAAATCAATTTAAATCTTATTATTGAGTGTATTTTCGTTTATTTCTTTATTAATCGTTTTTTATTGTTTTTATTTCTTATTTCATTAATTTAATTTTGATATCCATTCTTATATCAAACATTCGAGGAATTATGGGTAGATTATACTCGGAAAAATCAATTTAAATATTATTATTGAGTATATTTTCATTTATTTCTTTATTAATCGTTTTTTATTTCTTATTTCATTAATTTAATTTTGATATTTTATAATAATCTCTTTAAATATTTGCGAGGATTTAAATATTAAATTAGTTTTCAGCAGATGCAATTAATTTCTATCGTAAAAAAAAATGCTTCGATAATGTTACAAGACATTTGTAGTTTTTAATATTCAACTTAAAAATAAATGTGAATTTGTTTATTTTAAATTAAAATAAAGAAAGTTAATTATGATATTGAGAATATATTTATTTAAGATTTTTCAAGATAATGAGTTTTTCAAAAAACAATATTCTTATTCTACCATTTGCTACTATATCCTCAAATAACTTAATTTTGATATCTTGCAGAATTTTTCAATCGTTATTATCTCCTGAAGCTAATTTTTTAAATATGCTATATAGAATATGAAGAAGCATTTGCTTTAATTTTATTAAATAGATTAGGTTGGAAAATTTATCTTAAATTTTTTAATAAATACACAGAAACACCTGTTGTTGCTGTTTTTCCAGTAAATTCGAATACCACAGAGTTTTCTGCAGTGAATAAATAATGCTCTAAACAAAATATGCGATATGCAATAAATATTTCATTCAACTATTCGAAGTGGCTATTTTTTATTCAGAAATAATATTTTAATTCTGTGGGGCTAGAAAATATATGTGGAGGGAGCGGCTATTTTCTGAAGCAAATAACTTCAAAATGGCGAAAACATTGACAGTTATAACACTTAAACATATATGGTATGTATGAAAATACATGCAAAACAAATATTTCGCTTAATATTGATCTAATTCTCTTAAAATATAAATGATATATTCGCAAACACGTTATTTCACGTTATTTAAATCACTGTTATGACATTTTTCTTCGTTGTTCTGTATAAAATGATTTTTCCACATTTAAATGTGATTCCTAAATTTTTGTATTCATTAATAAAAATACACTAGAATAGGTATTTCTTAGTCTTAAATCTGTGATTTCTATTCGGCTAACTTTTGGCCTCTGAATAAAAACAACCGGAATTTCTTCCTATCACATCAACATTTATATTGCAAAATACTTTCTCTTTGCTTCAAATGTCTTGCAAATTATGCATATAAAGGAAAATATAATAATAATTTATAAATATTTATTATATTATATAAAGATATAGTTAAGAACATGATAGGTTTATACAATATATGCAGGTACAAGCGGCAATTTGAACTCAAATCGAATGCCAATTTGAGATGTATAATTTTTATTTTTTGCTTGCAACATATGTAAATGTTATTTGATGCCTTCAAATTTTGAAGGCAATATGTTACTTAATTATTGAGATGTAGGTTATAAATAGGGTTATCAATTCAGAAATGTTACCGATAATTTTACAAGAATTACATTATTGACTTGAAAAAGAGCATAATTTGAGCAACATGCTTTTAAAAGTTAAATAAATAAAGTCTTGTCGTATATATATTTCAAATAGACAAAACATCAACATATTTCCTTGAAAAATTTGCAAATCACAATATTTATTTATTCGAAATAATCTTGCACTTAAATAAGCAGATATTCCCTATTTGGAAAATGAATTTTTTGAACCATTCAACATATCTTTCTTTAGATATTAGAAGCAGGACCGATTTTTGGATGTGTTGAACCCAATTGGAAATCAGTGATGAGTCCATTTCAGATTTCTGTTAGTAAACAAATCCGAATATACAACTCAACTCATATTTAAACTGCCTTAAAAAACCACAGGGTTAAAGAATTATTTTCAAACGATATATTTTTACAAGCTACATCAGTATACAGGGTGTTTATAAAGTCCCGGACCCATTTTGATGTTTAATAACTCATAAAATAATAAAGATATAAACACACTTATGACATTTATTGATGGAATAACTCATATATTTTCCTTTTTAGGTTTGAATATTTTTACTTTTGTAAATATCGTCTGCGCGTGTGGTTAATTTCAGATAATTTCATTTTCCAGTCTAAATATCTGTACTTTTCTAAATATTGTCTGCTTATTAATTGCATTTTTCTCTCTTTTGTTTTTGTCAACTATTGCAATGTTATATTTACTTTTGATGTGTTTGTTCTATGTAGTACTTTTGTATGTGATGTTTTATTCGAGCGGATATTAAGGAGAATGCATACACCACAAGAGAAAGCACAGATTTTATGGTGGTTCATAGAAATGAAATCGATAGTGCAAGCACAGAGAAATTTCAGAAGAATTTACAAAAAAGATCCTCCGTCCAAAAACAGCACCTTGCGGTGGAAAAAGAATTTTCTAGAAATTGGATGTATCGAAGATAAGAAACGTTCCAGACGTCCTTGCACAAGTGATTTTGATGTTGAGCGTGTCAGAGAGACATTTTTACACAATCCTAGAATATCTGTGAGATCAGCGGCAACAGAATTGGATATGCCAATTTCGACGGTGTTCAAGGTTATTAAGAAAAAATTAAGACTGCATGCATACAAAGTTCAAATTGTTCAAGTTTTGGAACCGAACGATAGACCTAGGAGGATGGCCTTTGCAACAGATATGCTAAGGAGGATAGAAGATGCTGCTGATTTTCTGAAGAGCATAATGTTCTCCGATGAAGCATCCTTTCATGTTTCTGGCATTGTTAATCGCCATAAGTGCGCAAATGGCTCTGTGGATGCCGACATGCTCTTCGCTACCTGGCGTGAAATTGACTATCGACTTGATATTCTCCGTGCGACGAAGGGGGCACACGTGGAAGTTCATTGACAAGGGTCATGAAACTTTTTGAGTCTATTTAACCATTTATGTTATTAATTTAAATCTATCTTTATTATTTTATGAGTTATTAAACATCAAAATGGGTCCGGGACTTTATAAACACCCTGTATAATGAAAGGAAGATTTAATAATAAAATATTAAAAATATTTCCTTATTTTAATGTTTGCATTTTTTTAATATGTTTTTCTTTAGATTGTTTTCAGACTTTTTTTTAAGTATAGTAAATCTTTACAGGAAATGATGCACGAAGTACAAATAACGAGACTTATAATCAAAAATTTCAATGAATATTTTCCATTGTTAAAAATTTAATTCTCTCTATACAAATTCATTTAAATATAATTAGTTTCGATTTTTCTTATTAATACTATCAATATATTACGGTATATAATTGAGAACAATAATAAGATTTAAGATTTTAAAATGAATATTTTTCTGGAAATGAGAATTTAAGTGGGAAAAATCACTTTATCGCCTTAATAATAACTTATTAACATACCTGTGTATTGAAGACTAATTACGTTTCTTATTTTATGTGCTTTATGAACATACAGAAAAGCATTCATTAAAAATCGTTTTATAGTCTACTGATTCGTTACGTGTGTTTTCAATATTCGAGATTAACGATATAAAGTCTATATGTGTTTTTTACTAGTGTTTTTGACAAAACAAAAAATGAAATTATTTTAATGGAATTCAATGTATTAAAGGAAATTGGAATAACGTCTTTGCATTCTTTAATTGATAAACATGAAATATTTTGTCTTCTATTTATTCGTCAATTGAAGAAACAGTTTCTGTTTTTATGAAAATAGAGAAATAATAATAGTAAAAAATTTAAGATGATTAGTAAAGAGAAAATTGCCTAATTGAAACTTCTTAAAGTATATATGAAAAATTTTATTATTGCAATGTTTATCAATGAATCAATATTATAAAGAAACAAAACTCGTAATTGAGAAAACATCTCAAAAATGTATTTCTCTGTTTTTCGTGTTTGAAATGAAAAAGGGTTTTTAAAAATTCTGATATATAAGTGAAATTTTTTTTCAGTAATAAACATTTTAAATTGCTCTTATTTTTCGAGGGTAGTTCTTTAACTTTCTTATAGTTTCTTTAACTTTCGGTTATGTTAACCGTTTTGAATATCTTCTGTAGCTTCAATTCATTTGTGAAAGCACACGCATTAATTCTAAACATCGTGCATATCATTTTTTGTCTTCTAATCTTTATTTGAAGGAATAGAGTTATAAAAGAAACAAATTAAAACCTTGGTGAAGTTTCACATAATAATAATATAATTCGTCTTAAGAAAACATTGGTAACATTATAGAAATGTTTCTACTTTCATATTTCATATGAAATAAAGATTATCCATATAAGATATCAGTAAAATTCACATGCAAGATGTACAAATCTGAAGGATATCGAATTTAAATATCGCTATCAAGCCATTTTTATCAGAATAACAATTGAATACTTATTGCTCAACGGAACTTCTTGATAACTCATCATTTGATAAATGTTCTTGACTTCAACTTTTTATTTTTATTTTTTGGCAATCAGCTTTTGGATGTTTCACTTTGTTGGCAGATACTCGAATCACAAATACAGCTTAATTTATGGTTTGATAAAATAGGAAATTAAAATAGCTCATTTTAAAAAATACATTGGGGAAACGAGGCTTAATTGGAAGAAATTGTATCCAGTCTTTAAAATAGTTTTTACTATCGATACTGTCATTAATGCCGTAGTCGTTTAGAGAAGAAATTTGATAAAGTATCATATGTCTGTACTTAGTATAATCTAAAAGACTGCCTGTAAAATAATTAAACATAAAGATGATGCAATTTCCCATACATGGAAAAAAAGAGATTCTTTCCTTTTATTCAAAAAATTAGTTATTATATTTCGCCGATAATTTGAACAAAATGAATAGATTCATCCCATTTTTTTATTGTTAAATAATAAATTTTTAAGAAAATATAAATATATATAGATATACGACATGTTTTTTGGACAGGAAAGTAAGAAATTGCAATTCTTTTTCTTTTTTAATCGGCCATTTCTAGCCCTTACACCCAAGCACAGCTCATCCACGCCCTTAAATAACATCTAGAGGGACTTCAGTGAAGTTATAATAATCTAGCATTTGGAATTCAAACTTTATTTTAAAGACTTTCAAAATTTCATTTATACTCTTCTTTATTAAAAACTAGAAGCCTTTGACGACCAGCCTTTTTCCAATATTAATGTTCGCTAAAATATTCAATTAATATTTTATGTAACTTCGGCTCATAATAGAAATTTCAGCAAAACAGTTTTAAGCTTCAAATTTACAATTACTGAACCAAATTTTATGAAATATTTAATATTTTCCTTTTTGACATTAAAAGTACTATTTAAATAAAAATTAAAGGATGAATTGTTGACTAACAATAAGACAGTCAAATTAATTAATTGTTTAGTGCGGAATTAGATGAGGAAATGTTGAACCAAGTAGTGAATTGATGAACATTATATCTAATTATATTTTTTTCTTAATCTAATGAATATCACTGCGAAGGATAGACATTTGTCCGCCACTTTGATATTCTTTCATTCACGGATATATCATTTTTTTAAAAATCGTTCTTGTAACAAATGTTTGAAGAATTCTGCATTTTTCCAGAACACAACCTCTTCTATTTGCTTGAAAAAGTTTTGCTTACTTTGGCATTTCTTTATGAGGTACTACAAAGAAAGGTACTGCATAAATACCGTTTCTTCTCTGAAATTCGGTGCAAGTTATTTATTTTACTTCAGGCTAATAGAAAAGAGCGGGGAATTTCATTTTGTTAAGAAAAAATACAATTGAAATACGAATTTTCTGCAGTGTTTTTCGATATATAATTGGAGTATTAAACTTCAGTAGCTTTTTACAGAAAAAAAAATCTTCATTAACATTAACAAGCATAAATCTTTCTAGGTCACTGATTTTCTAAAAGTAAGTAGTTTACCTGAAGAAAAATTCTAGGAATTTATATCATTAAAATGAAGAAAAGAAATGATGGAGCTAAGAAAACTCTAACTATATTCAATAGCAGATGCTCGCTTGCAGCAACATCTAGATTGTTTTCGACATTTTTAGTAATAGTAATAATAAAAATAAACCATCAGTGGTGTTCTAGCTTCAACGACAAAAATATATTTTACTACAAGAATTAACGCAACAGCAAACAATAGAGTTTTACTATTGATAGTATTTAACGGCTAAAATGCATTTAGTACATTAATTTCTTCCCAGCATTTCTTCAGCGGCTATTGCTTCTATTTCTCAGAATTTTTCTAATTCTCATAAACGAAAGTAATTATTTTCCAAACTTGCAAAAAGAAAGATGTATGAGGAAAAAAGTATTTCGATGGTAAAAATATTTTTAATATTTTAATTATTGTCAGTAAGTATAATTTTCTTTTTTACCTGTTTAAATAACTGTAGCGTGATTTGTATTAAAACAAGCAAAACAAATATGATGATCATAATCAAATAAACAGTTTAATTAAATATTAAATATAAAATTGTGCACTTACTTTCAATTTCTTTTGGCATTTTAACTATCTTTCCCTTTTCTGAATTAAAAATATAACAGTTCTTTCAATAGAAATTAGCATGAACTGGATTGCAATTTGAAATGATGTCATTAAAATTTTCTGTTATGTTACCACACTAAGCCATTTTCTTCAATAACAAATGGAATTTAATAGCGAAAATGTGAATATATATTTCCAACCATTTATTGCATCAATAAATTGTAGTAAAACGAACTTTTCAAAAATTGTAAACTTACATTACTGAAATTTTGCTTGATATTAGCTAAGAATAAAAATAAATATTATTGCTTTTTACATTGCAATTCATTATTATTATGATTCGTCATTATTATAACGTAATAAATAAAAAATATTTTTATGGTGAACATGAAATTATATTTAATGAAGAAAAACATCATTCTAAATTGTAGAAGACAATTGTTTGGCATTTTTAAATTACGTTGACTATATTTCGAATAAAATTCATGCACCCGAATGCCAGGTCCATTTTTATTATTTAATGAAAATGTCGTTACATTTACGAACATTAGACTATCACAAACCACTAGCTACAGCAAATATGAGATGACAAACATTCTTACAACAGAATTGTCAAAACGGCGTTGAAGTTACAGCAATATACAGATTTTTACAATACAGGCTCCAACAATAACTCTAAAGTTTGAATTTAAGAAATTAAAATTTATTTTACACTTCTTTAATGCAATCCATAATTTGATATTGAAATAATGAGGATTCATCTTTATAAATACATCTAATACGGTTGTATCTAAAAGTTTGAGTTACCAATATTTAATACCAATTAACTATTTGTAACCAGTTAAATTACCAATTAATTAAGTGGAATTAATTAGTTAATTAACTAATTAATATCAATTATATAGTTATGTGGAACCAGAATAATACATTTCTCAAATAGAGCACTTAACATATTCCGGAAAATAAATTTATTTACATGAATTCTACTGTTCGATGTAATTTTCCCAAAAGTTATCTCACGATTTCTTTCTAATTATCACGTTTCGTAAAATTTCCTGGATTCCTTAAAAGCTTCCGATCCAGACTAATGACACAGATAATTTCATTGTTATGTTAAAACTTTTCACACCATTACAGCTCCTTATAACGCATTACAGAATCCCGGTAAATCCCTGTAAAATTTCCTTAATTCGGATTAAAGTCAATTGATTTTGAAAATAACCAGCTCGCAAATCTAAATTCTATGGCCTTTTCATAAATATGAAAAGGGGAGCTCTGTCATTTTATAATACTTTGTTTTGGGATATATGAGAATTTGTAAAGGGAATGAAATAAAATTTTCTTATTAAATTTTCGTAGACATGAATTTAGTTATCGAAGTTACGATTTACTTTCTTTTATTATTTTCTCTAAATTAATCAATTTCATTACAAATATAGATGAAAGCTGATGTTCCATCCAAATAATAATAACTTTGATTTAATATATATATATATATATATATATATATATATATATATATATATATATATATATATATATATATATATATATATATATTAAAGAGGATTTCCAAGATGTGATTGCTTTATTATTTTTCGGAAAGAAATTTCTGCTCAAATTAGAATTTTCAATAGACATTTCGAAGGAAACATATTGAAGCTTCTACGTTAAGGTAACATAAAAAAAATTACTTTTAAAATAGTTATTAATTTTTAAGAATTGTAAGATTCTATCAGACATAAATTGATCATTCAAAACGCTCATAAATTTATTGCTTTATTAATGTAATTCCTGCAACTAGGCAAGAATTTCTAACATTTCTATTTTAAAATTGCTTTTTTATGCCTTATTTTAATGAATACCTTTAAACATTGTCTTTACACGAGAATTACATATTTAATTGTGATTGACAGAGGATGAGTTAATTTTTTTCTGTTAATATTTTTTATGTGTATAATTTTTGATGCTAGATTTAAAATTGTAATAATACAGTTGACATTTTCATAAAATATCTTTAACATTTTTTTTTAAATAATCCTAAATTTAAAAAAATATTTAAAAAATGAGCAAGAAGATATTAAAATACTCGTTTAAGATATACATCACACAGAATAGTTTAGTTTAGTTTAGTTATATTAACGTCCCGTTTGAAGCAACATTAGGGTTATTTTGGGACTGACCTCGTAATTTTCATCCGCGGTCAGATGACGAGGACGACAACTGAAATGGCACCCAACCTCTCCACACCTCACCACACCAGCGGGAGGAGGTTTGGTCAGGACGGATTGAACGTGCAACAGACCCCCCCCTTACAAGACGGTTCTTCGGTGGCATCGGGTCTCAAACCTGGAACCCTCCGGTTCCGAAGCCGAGATCTTACCACCAGGCCACCGCGGCCCTGACACCGAACAGAATTTATAGGATTATTATCTGTACGTTAGTATTCTTTTGATATAAGTCCCCCATGAGATTTTGAATTTTGAAAGAATTTATACCCTATTACGAACAAAATAATTATGCAATAAAATTAAGCTCATCATTATAAGTAGTTTGTACATTTACGTATTTACTTCACCTTCCATGCTCTTCGTTATACCAATAGGATATGTGGGCGAGATTTATGTTAACAAAGTAAAATCCACAATATTATTCTTACAACAAATGTAACAAATTTATTATTTAAATCACTTCAAGATAAATGAAGACAATTCTCTATATCTTTAATAAAATACTTTTTTTAAATGTATGCTTGAGATTATGGAGAATAATTATCTGACGGCAATTAAATAAACATATATTTTTAATAAATTAGTCTTGCTAATCTGTTTATGATTTATTATTTAATGGCACATTTCAATGCTTCTAAGATTATCTAAAAAGTGTAATTGTTGCGGTTAACGAATGTAGTTTCTACTTAAAAGTACCTGCCTGCAATTACCGAAATACGGTAACGTATCTTTGCAAATACTGATATATATGATACTTTTAACATTCTTATTTCATGTGAATTTGGGTTTATTTCGCGTATAAGAAAGAAAATAAAAAATTTTCATGACAGTGTAAGAATTACCTTTTGAAAGATAAGTAATATTATAAATAATCCAAACTTTTATCCAAAAAAATTCGATAATTAATTCTATTGTTTTTTGTCAATCCCTTTCTATATTATAAATATTCTAGTTTTTAATATGGCGATTCTAAAATTTACAGGTTAATTTAATATGTTTATGAAATATGTGTTTAGTCCCTTAGTTATACTCATATAGATCTTATATTTCATCTCAAATTGTGGGTACAAATAATTCATACTCCAATACTAGAATTTTCGAACTTTTCTGTAATGTTCCAATACATCAAACATCTTGAAAAGAAAAAAAAATCGGCTTTTGGATTATATATGAGTTTATTTTTATTGCATCGGTTAGCAAGCGCTTTTATCGGCCAATTTCTCATACTTTACGTTTTAAGTAAAATTTTAGATATACTTATAAAATAAAACCATACATACCATTTTAAATTAATTCCTACACTGTATATACCTTTTTTTTCCCTTATCACGTATCTTATCGTTTGTTAAATAATAGAAAAAAACGGAAATAAAATAATCTTTATTTTAAATTTGTAAAATCTCTGTAGTTTTTTTTTATATATACAGTACTGTGCAAATTAATTGGGACAAACACAAAAATTTTCACAAATGTTGTTTAATTAGTATAGGTTAACTTACATGCACGGTATAGCAATCTAATGCAAAATAGGTCCTCCTCTAGCTTGAATGAGATCCTGTACACGGTTTGGCATGGATTCCACCACATTAGAACATAAATTTTTGATATCGTGATCGCGAAACCAAACTTTTATAGCATTCTCAATCATTGTTTTCTTTGTTGAGCGGTCCACTTTACTCAAACGTCTCTTTACAATTCTCCACAAATTTTCGATGGGATTTACATCTGGAGAATTGCCGACCCAATCCAAAACCGTTATTTTGTGTCTTTGAAAAAAATTCGCTGTTAGCTTAGAAGTATGGCATGGAGCAAGCTCTTATCGAAAAATACCAACACTACCAGCGAACATTTGCATTATAGGCACAATTTTACTTTCCATTATAGAAATGTATTGTTTAGAGTTCATCATACCTTCAACTTTTACTAAGCTGCCAGGTCCTTCAGAAATAAAATAAAAGAAAAACATCTGTTTCTGAAGTTGCTTAACTGTTTGAGTATGATGTTGTTCCTTGATAGGTGCTCCACCACTTCGCCTGACAAATCTTGGTCGAAACCCTTGCACAAGAAAATACGTTTTGTCGCTGAATACAACCTTCTTCCAATTTTGTGCAATCCAGGATTGATATTTCCTATCCCAATCCAAATGTTTTTTCTTCATTGCAGGTGTTAATAACTGTTTTTCTATTGGTTTACTTGCAAATCTCCCAGCTGCACTAAGCCTTTATCGAACTGTCGATGAATCCACGCTCACACCAGTAGCTAATCATTCTCTCTGAAGATATCTACTTGTTTTGTAAGGATGGATTGTACTATTTCGTACAAGAAATTTACCTGTTAGAAGTGTGGTCTTGCGTTTGCATCCACATTTACTCTTTCATTTTGGAGACACTGCCCCAAAATTCTTTTGCTGATTAATAATCCTAGAAACACTGGATTTTCCAACTCCAATTACTGCAGCAATATCTCTCACAGCCATAGAAGTATGCTGACTAAGGGTAACAATTCTAGTCCTTTTCCTGGGAGTGATATCCATTTTTTTTAAATACACGTCAGAAGGTGACAATTCACACAAGCGACCACTTTTTACAGGAACTGAAGAGAAAAATTTTCGACATGTCATGATCACGTGGTCAAACCGGTTTAGACTAGTCAAGGGCAGTCACACGTTCTAAGAAAATGCAGTTGAAAACGGTTTGAGGCAGAAAATCCCCGAGAAAGGAATAATTTTCTTAAAAAATATTTTTGTCCCAATTAATTTGCACAGTACTGTATATAAGAATGCCGTTTTTGAAAAAGTTCTAAGTCTCCCTAAAGTTGAAATCAAATGCCGAGAATGACACTGAAGCTTCATTTTTTCTCCAAGATTCATCACCACACCAATGATAAGATATTTGTTCCTAATAGTTTTTACATATTCCAAATAAAATTGCAAGAAAAGGTTTCGGTTGAAGTGGCTCTTCCAATCTTGAAGCTACAACCTTACCAGTAAGCCATCATGACCTTTTGTAAGGCTCATTACTTTAAATAATTGAATAAAAATTACTAAAATTTGTACAAATTACACTAAACTAGATGAAAGAAATGCATCTCTTTAACTCAATCTGTATTTAAAAAGTAATCTTACAGTAATCAGAAAATATAAAGTAGTTATCACAAAAACGTATCTGAAAAGTTAAAAAAAAATTCCCATAGAATTAAAATACTTGAAAACAGTGAGGTACTTAGAGAATACCTAGTCATTTTTTTAAAGCTGAAATATGTTTTTTTAAGTTTTTTTTCCCCATTCATATATATTTGAAATTAAATTTAGTTATTATTCAGAAAAATCATTTTATGCAAAATTTTATTAGTCATAGTTTAAACAATTTCGAATAAAGCAATATTCCACCTTATTTGTTCCAAAAATCCATTCCCTTCATTGCAATAAAAAAATCAAACAGAATTTCTTCTTTGTAAATAACACTTATTCACCATTACTTCACCAGCAATATTAGCTACAGTGCCAGATAATTTTTTCCTGTATTTTTATAAGTTATTCCACATAACAAAAAAGGAAAAGCCATCAATTTTAGTCATTTTTTTTTTCTAAAAATTTCGCAATCCGTCTTTCTGAAATAAAGTGAAGGAAACGTCAAATATTTGAAATCACATACAAAATACTTATGATCTCAAAAACACTGGTTGTTCTCCGATACGAAATCCTCCATTTTTTCCCCCTTTCGAATTCAAAAACATTTAAATGCAAATATTTTTTGAGGGAAATAGGCTTCAAAAAGTAAGCGGAATTTTTTTATTCTGATACAGATTCATTTGTTTTCTCTTTTCAAATAAATCTCTATTTCAAATGCAGAGAAAATTTTTACTTTTTGGTGAGAGTTTTTGTTTCTGTCTCCAAAAATATGAAAAAACCTGAAGAAATGAGGTATGAAGAGATATATTCTTTGCAAATAAGATATTTGGAATATGGCAAAAGAAAAGAATGTTTGCAATATTTAGTGAAAGAAAAAATATTTTTTTAAATTGTTGTTTTTTTCTTTTGTCTGTTCCATTTTTCTACCAACTTAAATTTTTTTCCTCTCTCTCTATATATATATGGCATATTTCTACTCATATGTTGAGCTATTTTTTTTTCAATAGAAATTTATAATCTATCGATAAAATTTATTTTTAATTGAGCCAATAAATAAGAAAATTAGTCATAAAAATATTTATTGCTCCATAGTATGCGCCGAAAATACAGAATAATCTATAAAGGAATGATGTAAAAAAAATCTGCAACTATAGGCGAAGTTAAAAATATGCCTTTTAGTTTCCTCCACTATTCAGTATAAAAATCTCAATTTCTATTAAGGTTTGTAGCGTTTCCGATAGTTTTTTTTTAATTTAATTGACTGGTTTATCGGTGAATTACTTAATTCATCGAATAAACCTAAGTATGAATAAAAATTGGCTATAGGATTAAAAAACTTCTCATTCTATTTATCTTTTTTATGCTGTATTTTTTGAAAGGCCATTAAATAAAAGTTTGTAATGTTCATAATTTTTTATTTATTTTGAAATTTATTGCTAATATTTTTCAACATTCATTTTTTTTAAATTTATTTCTGGAACTACAATATTTCTGTTACAGTATCACGATTTGTATCAACAAGATTAATGATTAATTTTTATTTGTATTATTCGTAATTCTTATAAAGAAAGAATATTCACTACAAGAAAGCAAAATTTTTCTTAGTATAGTATAATTATATTTAAAGCGTACATTTTTTCAAAAAATTTTTTGAGCATTAAGCCAATATGCAGGAAATTTTCTACTACAACTTTCGTTAGTTAATCTATGTCAAACATATCTAAGATATGAGCCGTTTATTTTGAAATTGGGGCAAGTAAATTTTTGAAAAAAATGGAGATAATGGCAGTTATAGATAAAACTTGTTATGATCTTTTTATGAGTAAAAAATTTATAGTAACAAAATATTTAGATTCTAGTATTTTGGAGATGGAAGTTTTAGTTCTTAACAATATTGAAAATCTGTTTATTTTGAAAGTGGTGCAAGTCCATCTTAGATTGAAATTATTTTTATTACAGCAAAATTTAGCTCCGGTTGCTGTATGGTGAAGTAAATGCGGCCGTTTGACATCATGTCTGAAATCTAGGGTGTTTCTATTTTTCTATTTTTGATATTGAAAATCGGTAGTTGTACAGTATTTTATAAATAATAAAAATTATATCTTAATTTTGTGTGTCGATAATAATGTTTATTTCCATCAAAGATTATTCAGTCCAGTGACAACGAAATAAATATCACTGATCACAAATTTTGTATTGTCAGGACATTCATTTCTATCGAACGATCGTGATTTTGGAGTGGAACTATGCAGTAACTATTCGATACAGAAATATTCCTTGCATATTCCCCAGGATTACTGTAAAGTAATACAAAATTGTCGAAACAATAATAAATTTCTAGTACATGAAAATAAACGTGGAAATTTATTTTCAACCCAATCTCTGAAAAAAGCGGTTTTAAAAAGAAAGAAAAAGGCCGATGGAAAAACCATGAATTGATTAACTATATGCTGAATCAGATTTACAAGGGATGCACCATACAAAATGTTCAACAAAACTTCGATATAACGAAACGCTGAATTTAAAATTATCGATTTGTCAACACAACGAGGAAGGTAAATAATTCCAAGTAATTTCAGAAATATAAAATTATCTTTTATGTAAGAAAAAATTAGATTTATTAGATCTTAAAAATACAAGAATATGATGGATTTATTACCATATATACCTCCCGTTCATCATGAATTTTTTAAATGTTAAATCTTGAACAAAATTCAAATTGATTACACCTACGTATAAACTGAAATACATAATTTCCTTAAAATTCTTAATAAAACTGAATTGTTTGTTGTTATGTTATATTTTCTACTAGAATATTCTTGGTTTTTTTCCCCCTTTTTATCAAATGAATAAATATTTATAAAAATTTGAATAGTATTTTGTTTTTATTCTTAAAAAAAAAGGCTGGTGCAACTGAAATATTATTTCCCAATTAAATGAATAATTGCAATAATTCTTTAATTTTGAAAATGAGGCAAGTTCATTTAGTTATAATGGAACTCTTATTTTTTTAGTCAGCTCTGTAAACACTATTGGATTATAAACCTACATTATCTGGTACCACAAAATACAAAAAATATATATATTTATACTTAACAATATTTTTAAATTTATTGAAATGCAAACCTTTAAATATCTCGCAATAACAAAAAATGGACTTGCATCATTTTCAAAATAAACGGCTCATATTATTATCAAAGCACAAAATTAAAATATACTTTTTTTTTCATGAAACACTGTACAACCACCGATTTTCATCATCAAAGATAGATAAATAGAAACACCCTAGATTTCAGACATGATATCACACGGCCACATTTGCTTTACCATACAGCAACCGGAGCTAAATTTTGCCGTAATAAAAATAATTTCAATCTAAGATGGACTTGCACCACTTTCAAAATAAACAGATTTTCAATACTGTTAAGAGCTGAAACTGCCATCTCCAAAATGCTAGAATCTGATTTTTTTTACTTTAAATTGTTTACGCATAAAAAGATCATAACAAGTTTTATCTCTAACAATCATTGTCTAATTTCTTTTTCGAAAACGGACTTGTCCCACTTTTAAAATAAACGGCTCACAGGGATCTAATTAGATGCAGTTATATTTAGATGCGGATCTAATTAGATGCAGATCTAATTAGATGCAGATCTGATGTGGGCCTTATTAGATTCAGATTTGAATATATCTAGTTATTTACAGCTCTAAATAGATGCAAATGTAATTAGATGCAGGTCTGATGCAGGCCTAATTAGATGCAGGTCTGATGCAGGCCTAATTAGATGCAGATCTAAATGGATCTAGTTACATGCAGTTCTAATTAGATGCATGTCTAATTCGAGCCTAATCAGATGCAGACTTGATTCAGATCCAACTAGATATAGTTCTATTTAGATGCGGATGTTATGTGGAGCTAAATAAATGCAGATATAATTAGATGTAGTTACATACAGTTCAAATTTGATGCAGATCTAATTAGATGCATGTCTGATGCGGGCCTAATTAGATATCGACCTGATTCAGATTTAATTAGATGTAGATCTGTTGAATATCTATTTAGATATGTATCTAATTAAATGCAGATCTGGTGCAGACCTAATTAGATACAGACTTGATGCAGGTCTAATTTGATGCAGACTTCATGCAGGCCTAATAAGGTGCAGTTCTATTTAGAAGCGAATAAAATTTGATGCAGATATGGTGCGAGCCTAATTAGTTGCAGATCTAATTTCATCTATTCACATGCAGTTCTAATCAGATGCAGGTTTGATGCGGGCCTAATTAGATGCAGTTCTATTTAGATACAGATTTAATGCGGGCCTAATTAGATGCAGACCTGATTCAGATCTAATTAGATGCAGACCTGATTCAGATCTAATTAGATGTACACCTGATGCAGATGTATTAAGATACGGATCTAATCAAATGCATACTTGGGGCAGGCCTAATTAGATGCAGTTCTATTTAGATTCGGATTTGAATATATCTAGTTATTCACAACTCTAAATAGATGCAGATGTAATTAGATGCAGTTCTGATGCTGGCCAAATAAGATGCAGACCTGATTCAGATATAATTAGATGCAGATCTATTAGATTCGGGCCTAATAAGATGCAGTTCTATTTAGATGCAGCACTGATGCTGGCCTAATTAGATGCAAACCTGATGCAGATTTACATATGGATCTAATTAGATGCATATCTAACTTGGATTAAGTTATATGCAATTCTACTTAGATGCAGGTCTTATTAGATGCAGATCTAAATATATCTAGGAACATGCAATTCTAATTAGATGCAGATCTAATAAGATGCAGGTCTGATTCGGGCCTAATCAGATGCAAACCTAATCAGATCTAATTAGATGCACACCTGATGCAGATCTATTTAGATATGGATCTAATCAAATGAAGATCTGAAGCAGGCCTAATTAGATCCAGACTTGATGTAGGCTTCATTAGATGCAGTTCTATTTAGAAGCGAATCTAATTTGATGCAGATTTAAATATATCTAGTTACTTGCAGGTCTAAATAGATGCATATCTATTTAGATGCGGGCTTAACTGGATGCAGTTCTATTTTGATTCGGGCCTAATTAGATGCAGATCTGATCAGAAATGCACGCATCATGCTGTATTATTATTGAAACGCAAAATTAAGATGTACTTTTTATTATTTATGAAACACTATACAACCACCGATTTGCATCATCAAAGATAGATAGAAACACCCTAGATTTCAGACATGATATCAAACGGCCACATTTACGTCACCACACAGCAACTGGAGCTAAATTTTGCCGTAATAAAAATAATTTCACTCTAAGATGGACTTGCACCACTTTCAAAATAAACAGATTTTCAATATTGTTAAGAGCTAAAATTTCCATCTAAATAATACTAGAATCTGATTTTTTTTTTAAAAAAATTACTTTAAATTGTTTACGTATGAAAAAGATCATAACAAGGTTTATCTATACTACCATTATCTCCATTCTTTCAAAAATGAACTTGCCCCACTTCAAAATAAACGGCTCACATGCTGAATCAGATTTACAAGGGATGCACCATACAAAATGTTCTACAAAACATCGATAGAACGAGATGCTGAACTTAAAATTATCGATTTGCCACCACAAGGAGGAAGACTAAGCGATTTCAGAAATATAAAATTATCTGTTAAGTATGAAAAAAAGGACATCTATTACATCTGTAAAATGCAAGGAAAGGATAGATTTATTGCATATACTATAACTCCTGTTCATCATGGACATTTTAAAATGTTAAATCCTTAATAAAATTCAATTTAATCATACCTACGTATAAACTAAAAATGTATAATTTCATTGAAATTCTTAATAAAACTGAATTGATTTTTGTTATGTTATGTTTTCTACAAGAATATTCACTTTTTATCAAATGAATAAATAATTGTGAATTTTTGAATAGTATTTTGTTTTTATTATTAAAAAACAGACGGACGTAACTGAAATATTTCCCAATTAAATGAACGTTTATAATAATTCATTAATTTTGAAAGCGAGGCAAGTCCATTTAGTTATAATAAAACTCTTATTTTTTTTTAGTCAGCACTGTAAACACTATTGGATTATAAACTTACATTATCTGGTACCACAACATACAAAAAATATATCTATTAATACTTATCAATATTTTTTAATTTATTGAAATGCAAACCTTTAAATATCTCACAATAACAAAAAATGGACTTGCCCCATTTTTAAAATAAACGGCTCATAATGTTAAGTGTTTAATAGCTCATCTAGACGGGAGCATCTTCTAAAAACCATTTTGAAAGAAATCATTCATAATCCACTTCATACTAAAAAGCATATATGATAAGATGAATATAACATCTAAAGTTTTGTACAAGTATTTTTTAAAAAGAATTTCTGCTTTCAAATTCTTTTGAAAAAGGAACTTATTTCTTTCAGAAAGGACTTTTACTGTTTCTTTTTCAATCTAAAAGGATAATTTACATCAAAGCCAAATGGCAAATTTTGCGGTAATCTATGGAAACTTTCAGCTTCAATCAGCCATCACAAAACAGCATAAAACCACTCATTCCATTTCTCAGAACGTCCAAAATAACATATTTTTATCGTTTTAAATTATTTGTTTTAAAATATACAAATTATTTTATATGTTTAATATAAAGTACATTGTATGCGCTAAGTTAATTTCCCTTAAAATGTATAAATTTTTCTCTAAAACTGCCACGACCGAAACTATTGCATTTTTCCCAATTATTACCTTTAAAAACATTTGGGCATGCAATGACTTATAGGAAATATCGACTGAGAAATAATATGTAGAAGGAACTAGGCAATTAAAAATAAAAATTAAGCAACAAGTAATATTAAATTTAAAAACAGAGCATGTGGTATGAAACGTCGTCTTCCCTAAAATTAGATAAATGATACATACACCTGTTCCCGGAATGAAGACTACTTATTTTGTGGAGGGTGGCATTTTCATTCTTTAAATTGATTTTATAAAAATGTTTAATTTCATTTAAAGATTTATGTTCTCTTGAATCTTAGTATAAGTTTTCTTCTTGTTAATCTGATGATTCAAAATGAGTATTATATGTTTCATAGAGAACTTTATACAAATAATATATCCTAATATAACTTTTGCAAATTATATATCTTACTACTTTCGGAAATCTTTATTTTAGAAAATGACATTTGAAGTAAAATGTGTTAGCTTTCAAAAGAAAGTGTTACAAAAACCCACTGCATCGTACTAAAATACACTATAACTTTTTTTTATAATATTTGAGAATGAATAAATGTTTTGACTCAAATTTGATTACTTCAAGCAGTCGCAATCAAAAACAAATGTCAAGAATGGCATATGTTTCGGCACATATAATCATTGTAGATATTGTAGCTACTGAAGCAAAAGTTTAGGTATAACTCGAAATTTTCGCAAGTTATAAATTTTTAGTGTAAATTCATAGATATTTTTTCAATTTGTTCTTTTTTCGAGGCATATCATTTACATTAATAACATTAGCTAACCTATTAACTGAATAGATAAAAAATGCGATGTTTTGCCATATTAACATAAAATTGAGGATAGATCACGTGCATTTAATTAAAAAAAATAATTTACATTAAAAACCTCTAAAAATAATAATAGTTTAAAAATAATTTCAAAAACAGTTTTAAAGATAAAAATTACAATAAAAGATTCACCGACTTCAAAGGAAATAAAATTCTATGTTTTATTGAATCTAAATATTTCATTTAAAATTTTAAGGCCACCTTAAATTATCACATAAATATCGAATACATTTTTTCTCATCTTTATTTCAATTTGAAAATTAAAGAGAATACAAAGTTCCATCTACAAACTACATTTTAAATCATTATGTATTTTTTTATTCAAATTTCCATAATAAAGAAAACTTAACATGATATATTTATCTATAAAATAACAAGGAAGTAAATTTCTACTATCGCTAGTCGACTTCAATTTGTTATTTTTTTTTCTCATTTTGTTTGTTCAGTTACCAAAAGAACATTTTAATGGCTTAAAACTATCAAAATACAGGAAAAAAGATCATGTAAGCTTACGAGTTTTAAGATGTATTAGGAATCATTCAGCTGAATCGAATCAAAATAAAATTTTAAAAAACACGATACAAAATTCTGGGAAAACCGTCTCTGCGCGTTACATGAAAATAAAATTTTAACTTAAAAAACTTAAATAAAAATATAAAGTTAAGTTATATAAATAAAATGGTATAGAAATTTTTATTCCTTCTTTCTTATTATTGGTCCAGAATTTAACTTTGAAATAGAATGTGTTTATGAAGGATGTTTGGAACCTACATATTGATTAAACTCCTTCCTTATTCTTAATAAATAAACCATTTTTATAAGGGAAAAAAAGCTTTCAAATTTGGTTTCCTATTCTATTGCCACAAAGAAGGACATTGTTAATATTTCTAATTAGTATCCCAACATTAGACGTTATGATGGTTTCTAGATGGATGTCGTGATGGTAAAATGATCAAAACTGAAACATTAAAGTTTCATACTCACAATAGTCCAGTTTTAGTCAATGAAAGTGTGCAAAGAATTACTGTTGCATCCAACCTCTACTTGATCATTTAAAGCTATTAATTTCTTTTGAAAATATTAAAATTGATTATAAATGTATTATAGCCACACAAAAATTCGGACATAAGTGAATGTCTTTAAATTAGGTATTATTACAAACCTATAAGAGGAAAATCTTTGGCTCTTCCTTAAATGTAGTAAGAAAATTTTGGAAGATAGCAACTTTATTTTGTGTTGACAGGAATAGCTTTATAAAGACAATAATTTAAAAATACTTGGTTTGTCATTCGGTGAAAAAAAAGATCGCCGAATTAAGAAGATATCTGTAGCCGAGCGGAACTAATTCTAAGTATTACAATTTCTGGAGTGGCAACAAGGTAAATTCGAAATCATCTAATGAACTATGATGTAATAATTTTTCATCGCCAAGCATTCACATCTAGATAGAAGTGCTGTGAAATAAATGACTGGAGATTCTATTGAAATGTAGTTTATATTCTTGGATGAAACTCATTTCTTGTTCAGTAAAAGTAGGGATGATAGTATAATAATGTATGCTCCATGAAAGAGAATTGCAGTGTATTATCCAAAATAGACAGAATGGTCAAACAACCTGCATCATGACTTAAAGAACTTCTACCAATCTGAAAGCATTTCCTTTTCTTTTACAAGGGTAATCCTTATTGCTTAGTGAAACATTAGAATGCTCATATTACCAATTGCAATGCCATCTGGAAAATAAGATTTTGAAATTCACTATAAATTAAATTTCTTTAATTTATAGAGAATTGATAATTCGTTATAAATTTTTCTTTTCTATCTCCATTTTCCTACTCTATTTTTTTTTTTCATATTTTTTTGCTGGTACGTGGCGCGTTGCTGCCGCAAAAGAAATCATTTTGGAAATATCGTTTGAAATTTAAAATAGCTATCATGTTTAATTAAGAATGATGGAAAGAATGATATTTACTAGCTTGTCGACAATGAATGCATTTAATGATATATAAAGGAAAAGTATAAAAATATTTATTCCCTTTTTTTTTTACTTTATTATTTAAGTATATTTTAGAGTAGACAATATTTTTTTCTTCTTCTGCCATCAGCAAACACAAATAAATTTCTTGGCCGTCCGACTCGTGAGCATCCAACATAAACTATTTTCGTGAAACACATGGATTTTCTACATTCAAAGCAATAAATTGACAAAGTTTTATCGCCATCAAATGAACAGTGCGACAGTGCATAAAATACAAGCAAACAGTTTTTTTTATATTAGATTTAATAATTGTACAATGCTTAGAACCTTCACGCATTACGGCAGCGCATAAAATACGAAAAGAAAAAATTCACTTTTCATATTAGATATAACCTTCGCACAAGTGCAAGCAATGAGTTGGCTAAGTTTTATCGCAATCGGAAAAATGGTACGGCTGCGCATAAAATACAAACAAAAAAAATTATTTTTTATATTAGATAGAATAATTGTACTACAACTATAACCTTCGCGAAAGCCCAAACAATAAGTTAGCAAAGTTTTATCGCAATCAGAAGAATAGTACGGCAGCTCATAAAATACAAACAAACAAAAATTCATTTTTTATATTAGATATAATATTTGTACTATGCCTATAACCTTCGCGCAAGTGCAAGTAATGAGTTGTCGAAGATTTATCGTAATTGGATGAATGTTTCGACAGCGGATAAAATACGAACAAATAAAAATTCATTTTTATATATTAGATAAAAAAATTTATTCCGATTAAAATGACGTATTGTGCCATCTTTTTCCTTCCACTTGTCTTTAAACTAAGACATGCTGAATTTTGTCATAAAGTAACAAGAAAAAATATGCTGTGCTCCTTTAAAACATATGTATGAAAGTCAAACTTCCTCTCTAACAACTTGATTTAGAAGAAATTCTAGCTAATTCACATTCTATTTACGTGTCTCGCGCTCATATACAGAAGAAAGTGAGAAATGATAAAAGTCGGAAATATCTGGACACTTTTCAGTGCCGGTATTGGATTGGGAAAATTGCCATGCAAAACTGTTTTGTCGTTGAAGGAACAGTTTACTGCGAATATTTTCATTTCGTGGGGGAAAAATGACGTTTTGGCTGTCTTCCAAACGGTTTGCTTTGTCCTTATCTCTAGTTTAGGTATATTCTGAGAGAATAGCTCTATTTTGGAATATTATTTTATCAGAAAAGCAAAGACAATTTTAGAACGGCATGAAAAGAACTATTATTTTATCGGCTTTCATCGTTTCAGAAAGAGATTACTTTATGATAGATATTTAATACGGTTAAAGCCAGAGGCTGTTATCTCTCTCGTAGCAGTTATTGAATAACTCAATTTGGCGGCTTGAGCATCAGTAGATAACAAACGATATGTATAATTCTTTTGCAATTAACAAACAAAGACATTTTACGAAATGACATAAATATTAATCACATGTAGGTATTATTGTAAATCATTTCTTATTGGTTTTCTACCTTTGTATTAGTGTAATTAGAAAAAAGAGCATTTCAGTTTCTTACAACTCTAAGAATTTTTTTTTTCTATTTTTAAAATTATTCAATGCTCTAGAATTAAATCGATAAATTTTTGCAACACCTTTATAAGGATAGGTAATTTTATTGTATTTTTCATTACTTTCTCTCAGTTATAAAAAATTAACTCTATATCTAGGCCGTCTTTGATAAACAATAAGAGGGATGGTAAATTTACTATCGGCAATAAATGCATTGATTACTGAGTAAGAATTTACGATATTAAACTCCCTGAGTTTTAATTAAGTTCTCAGAAAAAAAATTCTTAATCTAAAGCCCCTTTGAAATTAGTGAGGAAAGATAATTTTTAATCCGAAGATAGAGAAACTCGAGCAATCCAAAGTGGATATGAGGATAGAAGATAAGTTTAATATAAGTCACTGTACTCTAAATTAATTATTTAATTTTTTATAGTTGAAAGAACTGTAAAATATTTGATAATATCATAAGATTCCAAATGATTTAATTTACAATCTGTTGTACTGTGATTTCCCTAATTTCAGTATAGGAGATTACGAAGAAATGGAATCATAAAAGGAAAAGATAGCTGCAAAAATATCTTTATAGGATTTAGAGCATTGCTATTTCGTATTACACAAACAGTTTTAGACTATTCTTGATTCAATAGAATTTCCCAATATGTTTTCACCTCATAATTTGTGAATTTGAATATGATTTGCTACTGAATATTTCGGAAAAAATTTATTTGTGCATGATTCTAATATTGAGACTCTTCTGAACAAGGTAAAAAGAGTACATAATTTAAAGAGAACTGCATATTCCTAATATTTGTTTTCACCACAACAACAGAGATGCTTCCAACGCATTTTGCGTCAATTAATAAATATTTCTATTTATCTTTAAGAATCATTGATTCATTGGCTATTCTTTTATTCACATTTATGTTATAATTGAGAATCTTCAGAAGTAAATGTCCGTGATTTATTATTTATGATCTTCCTACACTTCCTTGCCATTAATATGTCGAGAAATTTACATCAATAAATGACTAGAAGCCTTAATGAATAATTGATAAGATTCGTGTTTAAACATAAGATAGAGTGTTTTTTTTATTTTAATCAAAAATTTATATCTTTCCTATTAAAAATTAATGAGAATCTGGAATATCTCAATACTGAAAAATAACAGAAACCTACCACAGGAAAATGTACGACATAAAAGAAACAACATAAAAATTATAATTGTCTGATAAACTTTTTCGAAGAATTCATTCTGTAAAATATAATATGTGAATTTGTTGTTCCATGATAAGTATTCTTACGATACGATGAATTATAATTTTGTATACGATACGATGTGTTATAGTTTTGTATAAGTTTTATGTTCTTTTTATTTTCTAAATTCTATTGCGGATTTTTTTTCTTGCTAAGCACCCACATGATATATGCAAGTTTTTATATATTTCATTTGTACTATAAGAATATACTGCGATTCTGCAAGAAGCTGCCGCCTTTGCCTACTTTGTTTCGACTGTGTGTGACTCGATTTTTTGTAAATGATCTGCCTGTCAGCTAAAGATTTATCGTGTCTTTTCATTTTGGAAACAAGGATGTATACTTGCCTCTTGTTTGCTAAGATTTCTGGATCTTCTTATTTATAACCTCTTTTTAAAAAGTATCGTATCATTTAATTTGTTTATTCAATATCAATATCGTATATCGATTTCTCTTGGATTGGAAATTGAGGACAAAAAAAATCAAAGCCTACAAGAAATCTCGGAAGCAAAAAAAAAAGTAATTTGTGGAAGGTGCATTCAAATTTTTAATATAAATATAATATTATCTTTTAATAATCACTAGGATTAAATAATGAAATTCAAGTAATATAATATTCATTAAGCGAAATGAGCATATCTAATTATACGTAATCTTAATCCTTGTTTTCACTGTGTGCCTGGTGATGTTTGCCCACACCTCTAACTGTAGGACTATTAAGACTCTTTATTTTTTATTATGACTCAGTACAGATTGACCTTTCGCTTAAATATTGTAAAATAGTCAACCATCATAGACGGAAGTCAAATATAATAAAGCAATGTTCAGATTTTCCAAGTATGACGCATTTGATTGAAATATGACAGATCAAAAATCTAGAAATAGGAATCGGGAACAACTCGAAAACCGCTAAGTTAGACACTGCTGTAACAACTTTTCACGTTGTTGCTGTTTTATTTCTGTAATGAATCTAAATTTCATTCAGCGTGGTACCTACGCTTGATATTTATTAAGCAGGTATGGGAGACACTCCTGAATAGATTAGAAGATTAATTTGTAGCATACATTTATGTTCTTAATGAAATATCTTAAGAAAAAATTTGTAAATTAAAAATATTGTATATAATTTTATGCATTTTAACCATATTTTGTACGGTAGCCTTTATTTTAAAATACCGAAATGTTTTTTTGTAGACAATAGGTTAATGTCATGTCACTTTTTATAAAACATTTTTTTTTCTTTTTTTCAAGTTATATGTCAAACTAATCTCAGAAAAATACTTATTCGAAATAAATTGAACGGATAATGAAATATTAAATTTAAATATTTTATTTCCCTAAAAAAATATTTTTTATTGCACATTCATTACCTTTTAAATTCTATCGATGGATGGTGATATAAGAACCAATGATTTTTTTTTCTTTCAAATGTTACTTTTTTATTTTATTTTATACTCATTTAATATTGGAAGGCTTAGGAAACAGATTGTATAATGTTACAAGAAGTTCATATGAAATGCTACCAGCATATAACTGCATTCGTTTACCATTCAGTTAATTTTAGATTTCTCATTGTTGTTACTTATTGCACTTGTCATAGACAAGTCCGCTGACGAAGTCAGCGGTTTAAATCGAGTATCTTCAGTAGCTTCTGAGAATAAGGACCCCTCATACCCGGGGGAAGAAGTCTGACTTCTAGCTCATATGAAGATGGCACATACTCACTTGCATAACCCCTTTTTACAAGGGGGGAGGGGCGCTTTCACACACCTCACAGATAGAACACAGCGCAAAGAACCATCATGCCCGAACCAGGATTCGAGCCCGGAACGCCCAGATCATGGGAAAGACGCACTATCCCTAGGCCAGGACGCCGGCTAATAATCGATTTATTTTACCTAATAATAAATATTGAAGTCGGAATTAATATAACTGAATATGATTTACTTTTATTATTTTATTATTATTTGCATCAAAATTATCATTTTTATTTGCTTTATAATAGACATTTTTTAGAGTATTTATCTGCAATCTTTTAAAACTAACTATTTATTAAGCTGAAAACAATCACCTGGAAATAACTTCATCGGATATTCTAACACATTCCAAATTACCATTATAAGAGGCAAAAATAAATTTATTTAAATACAACTTGCAAATTTTAAGACTTATTGATTTAACTGAATCAATATAAATAATAAGCTATGTGAACTAGCTGGTGACTAGTAAGGTTAAGTAAATAGAAAACATAAATAATGTGTGTGATTAACTTTATTTCTTTTTGTTGCTCTTCACGGAGTGCTTTTTAGCGATCTTGATGTTACGAAGGAGCAAAAATCAATCACATTTGGGAAACTTAATATACATCCGAATATTAACTCAACCATATTGACACAATCATGAATTATTTCATCATATCCGGCAACTAGGCAGCCTGACTATAATATAGAAAGTTTTATGGGAGAATAGAATCAAAACAGAAAATATGTAACTTCTTGCAACTTTATTGCTTTCAATGATTTCTCGACTCATTTTGAAAGTGGCTTATCAGTTTTTTTAATTTGAAATATTATTATAATTTTTGTGAGTAAGGATAACTAAAATATCAAATAAATGTAAGAAGTTATATTACTTTTATAAAAAAAATAACAAAAGTTCCTTCCAGAATAGCATGTCTTTCGACTTCACTCATCTCAGTTGAAAAGACTGAGTAGCATATTCTAAGTAATATTCTAAGCAAGCATATTCTGTCAGTATGAGCATTATAAGAATCATCTTTTCGTCGCGTGCCTATGATAGAGTAAAACTAAAAAGACGCTGAATAAAAAAGGAACCCTAGGCTAGACAAAATATGCTTGTTGGAAAAAGAAATACCATTCGCAAATCCTTAGTGGAAAGAAGTAGAATAATCATCCCCACTGCACATAACTCTAGGTTAATAAAAGCAGTTCATGAAAGCTTTTGATTAAAATATCCTCAGCTTTACCTACGTAGGACTAAAAATGTCTGAAATAAGCACAGAAATATTCAAAGCTGGAAGTTTTTCTTCATCTGAATAAATTAGACAGATCCAAAAACAACCTTCTTTCATGAATGAGTCAGAAAAAAAGGGGATATTATTTGTCCTTAATATCACTAAATATTTGGATAACGGAAAGGAAAAATTATGTTGAAATTATTCTTCTTAAAATTATTATTATTATTAGCTTTCTTAAAAATATCAAAAACTTAAGTTGCAATACTAGGATAAAGATTCATTATTTGTGCGGGTATTTAAATTGTTCTCTTAAAGTTTCGGCTATATTAGTGAAAATAAGTAGATGGGACGATTTCATCTGGATAAAAAGACAATGGATGGCAGATATCAGAGGAGACAGAACACATAGAACACTCGTAAAATGATAGATTACTATATAAAAGAAGACAATATTATTTTATATTGTAATGTATTAATAAATAGACTTAACGCACACAGGGAAAAAGCAGGGAAACAAATAAGGAATAAATTCCTAATTGAACCAGGATTAATTGCGTCAACAAGTTTTGATTTTAACTGGGGAACTATTGTCTATTTAAACAGTAAAATATTAAATTTAATTACCACATTATGCTCCTTACGCCTTATATATATATATATATATATATATATATATATATATATACAGTACACTCCCGATTATCCGCGGAATTAGGTGAACAAATCCACGCCGCATATAACAAAAATCGAGGATAATCCGAAAAAAGCTAAAAATGTATAGCAAAAGAGAAAACAGTCATTCCAAATTTGAAAAATCGTTTTATGTACAATAAAAAGTAAAATAAACAGCAGGAAATGTTTAACTAACGCTTAATATTTTAGTATATCACTCAAAACTAACCTAAAATGCATTTTGTTAATGAAAGCAGAAAAGTCCTTCGTACTTACGAGAGGCGTCAAGGATACACAGAAAAATTTGTACATATGTACTGTTTTAATACTGTAATGTATTATGTAATTACAAAAGCATAACTGTAAAACTACACCTTTTTCAAGAAATCAGTCATTTGTGTTTGCTTCTTGCTTTGGAAGCATTTTCTCTTTGCTTGGAAGCAAAAAAAAAAAAAAACTTAGTGCGGCAGGCGCGGATAATCGGGAGTCTACTGTATATATATATATATATATATATATATATAATATATATATATATATATATATATATATATATATAATATATATATATATATATATATATATATATATATATATATATATATATATATATATATATATATATATATATATATATATATATATATATATATATATATATATATATATATATATATATATATATATATATATATATATATATATATATATACACATACAATCATTATTATTATTATGAATATATATATTTTTTCATAATAATATTTAATAAATGTGCACATTAAAAAATTGTATATATTTTTAATTTTTTTTATTTCATTTAATTCCTTTTTATTGATGATGATATCTGTCCACGTTCCGACGAAAAGGGGGAAGCAGTAGCTTCGGAGGATAAAGACCCCTGATCACCGCGTGCAGAAATCTGACTTCTAGCTCAAATGAAGACGACACACACACATTTGCACACATTGCACAACCCCTTTTTACAGGGGCGCTCATTCATACAACTCACGGATAGAAGACAGCGGACGAAGTGCCATACCCAAACCGAGACGTCCGGATCACGGAGAAGACGTGCTACCTCTAAGCCAGGACGCTGACATTCTTTTTTATTCTTTTCTTATTATGTTGTTCTCGCAAAATTAATCATTTGCCCATTTTTTTTTATTTTTTTTTTGAAAATAACACCTTATTTTAAATTAGTACATTGTACGATTTCGAGTATAATTTTATATACATGTATAATCCCCCCTGGAGTTCACATCGGAATGAAGATGAGAAGCTTCTGACATGGTGGTTGGTTCTATCCCCTCTGAAGGGTACACGAAAAGGTAGGGGTCTAGCTCCTCCCACCAATGAGGGGACGTACTTTCCTTAAGGATGGGTTGTACCGTGGCTGGTGATGGCCCTTAGGACTCAATCACATCTCCCGCCAGTGTTGCTGTTACGGTAGTCCGATCATTCAGTTTTTTATCCGTGTGCCTTAGAGGTGGGTGGGAGAGTCAGTGATATGACTTACATACAAGTAAATTGAAAATAATTCTACATTAAATTACGTGAAAATAATTTAATGAAACCTTGATTGTCTTAATTCTTTTTCTGTTTCGTAATATATTGCTTTATGTGAAGTAGCTTAAATTCTTTGCATGCTCGAAATGCATGAAACCGAATTTTGAGAACACACATGGAAGTCATCCAATCTTACATTTCGAAATCCTACATTTTATGACTAAGAGCAGTAAATATTTTTCATGAACAAACAGAAAAAAAAATAAAGGAAGAAGCAACGTAATTTTTTCTATTCTTTTCCTCCTATAGCTTTCCTACAAGATTCGACGAAGTTGGATTCCTGAAGGAAAAAATGATTTGAAAGCTTCTGAGGCAAAAGCTGTCTCGGTTTTGTTCAGAGCAGACACTAAAAAAATTGATATTTTTAAAACATAATGGAAATATGTGACTTATGTTTGGACTCTAAAGGTGAAAAATTTCTTTGTTCGGACATTTTCAAAGATGAATTCTGTTTCTTAGAACACAACCAGAAAAGGAAGTATGAAAACTACTTGAAGAAAAAATTATGTGTCTATATGATAAAAGCATGTGGATGAGAAAAATCGTTTTGAATATCGAATGCTTTTACTTTTTCTCATACGGAAAAGTGCTGTAATCATCATCAAAAATTTGAAGTCGATATTTTGTAGAATTTCCATGTTTCAGACCTCTTTCGGTTCGAAAAATTCATTTTTGGAATTATGTCCGTCAAAAGCATTTTGAGTTTGACGTATTTAATACAAGGTCTTAACATTATATTTGCAAATGTCTATCAAATTTTGAAGAAATGCCAATCAGAGGCAGTCCATCTGTCTAGCTGTACGAGTGCAAGTGAACAGGATAATCCCAAAACTAAAACAGCTAGATTGATAAAATTTAGCACACCGATTAACAATCTAGTGTATATTCATATAAAATTTTGAATCAAATAAGAAAAAGGACTAATCATCTGTCTGCCATTTTTAATGCATTTAAATTCGACAGTTCGAAAACACAATAACTTAAATGAAGTTTGGTATGCAATCATGTGACTATAATTGTAGTTCTTATCCAAAATATAGTTTCAATCCTTTGTGGAAAATACGTCTAATGATTTATGTGTTAACCGCACGTCTGTGATTATTTGTCGAAAACTGCACCATAGATTTAGTAGAAAGCTAGATTTATATTTCATCATTATTCCCCAATGCTATGCAGGTATTAACGGCTTTATTTAAAATCCAAAATTTTATGATAATAGGGGGATAGGATAATGGCTTTAATGAAGAACTTGTGATAAAATTTTGGGGAGAAGCTTTCTACTTATTATTAAAGCCAAAAAACATTCAGATAAATCATCTTTTATAATTTTGTTACTGAATCTTCCATTTTTAAAAATGTTTTAATAGTAATTAAAATGGAAAACAGTTTTCTCATTTTTCTACTGAAATTACAGAAAATTTGGGATTTTCAAAAAGCAATTTATTTTAAGATAAATTTCTGAGTAATTAAAGGCTTGAGGACTTTAGATACATCAAAATCTTTAATACATTTTCGAATTCTGTTTAACGAATTATTTGAAGAAATGCACATCTATTTGTCAAGAATAGTACCAAGGTTTTACCAAAAATTTCTGATTCTGAAAGAAACAATTATTCAGGAATTACATAATTATTTTATGTTCATTGATTTATCAATCGAATAAGACTAAAATTTTGGAAAAAAATTTTTTTAACGCAATTTGCAACAAGTCATAATAAATCAAATGCTATTTTTTATTACTACCATATGACTTCAAAAGAAGCAATAATGATTATTTTAAAAAACAAATGGATGAAAAAAATCAATATAATTAAATAAAATTTTTGATACTAAAATCCTATGACGACAATATGATAAAGCCTTATCACTCTGACATTCAGATCTTTTATATAAATTTAAATAAATATAAAACTCCCGTTGAGTGCAGTTATGGAAAACAAGTCTTCTTCTTCATATTATGGTTTCATATTATTCATAAATATATTCTTTTTATTAATATTATCAAGATTTATTCCATTAATTATATTTTTCTTCCCCTGTGGAATTCGTAAAAATATAAATACGATATTCTGATAAAATATTGTACGGATTATTTTAGGTTGATAGTATGATATAATTAGAAAATTAATTTCGCAATTCTATATCACTATAATTGGTTAAAATTAAATTATAGTATTAATCTGAAATTCTTTTTCATTTATAATTAATGATATTTGTTTCAAAATTATTATTTTTTTTTTTTTGATTTTATGATTTAAATAAATTCTCCGAATGATAATTAAGATAACTTACAAAAAGATTTTTATTCGATATTAAAAAATTTTTAAACTTCGTAATACAGTGCATGTTTTTGAGCATTTTTATAAATTTAATTTTCATTGAGATTTCAAATATCCTGCAGAATTTGTCAGTTACAAACTGTTAAAGTAACGCTATGTTTTAAAGAGGAAATCAAGTTTTTTTAGAAGTGTTTCTGGAGGAATGAAATTAAAGTGGATTTTGCAGCATTCTTCATTTGAAAAAAAAGTAAATATATATTGCAGCAGTGTTTATAAATGCAAAAATGTTATTCATCTACCTCAAAATATATTGCAATCTAAATTTTATCATAATGCATTTATAAATAAAAATTTATTTTATTATGTATTTTTAATTTCATAAAATCTTTGTAAGTGTATTGATATATTCTTTTTTTAAGTTTGATCATTAATTTTCAACTTTTAGGTATGGCAAATAGCATGGATTGATCATTTGAATTCTAAGAATGAGGTAACATTAAAGTGATCAAAACTTTGTTAAATAAACATTATATTAAGTAAAATATTAATACCAGATGAAACATCTCATACTGGCTCTTTAGTATTTTGTTATTATAAATAGTCTTTAGTATTAAGCAAATTAAAAATTATAACTATATTTCATAGACATCTTTGGATCCACTTTATTTTTACTATTCTCAAGATGCAGCAGTTATTCATATCATGTTTTTAAAACAAATATTTCAATTTTATGTATAATTCTACGAAATGATAATGAATTTTATAGAGAGTTATGCATACTATAAGAGTAAGCAATGCTACAGATGTGAAGAATAGTTTAGTATGTATCAAAAGTCAAATACAATTTGATATTTTAATACATTTTATTATAAAAAGGCATATTCGAGTCAACATATAGAATGAATTGTTGAGTTATTTTATCTTCTTTCACATTAGTAAAATTCTGAACAAAGTAATGATAAAATGTTTCTAGAAATATTTTAGGATTGATCATCAGCAAAGATGTACAAATATTACTTTTATTTTTATGGCTATATTTGAAAAAAAAATTTTAAAAAATCGTAAAATATTTAATATCAAATTCCTTGTCTTGTGCTGTATAAAATAATGGTAACAATAAAACATTTTTTTTCTTCTACTTTATATTTTGTTGAATTCTATGATTTTAGAATTGTAATAGTACTTTAAAATTGAATTTTATCTCTGTGATAGCACAAGAATATTTTTTTAAAAAAATGTAACTTTTCTTCGACGCAACAAATACTGTATAAATCAAAAACTAATTAAATTAACAAACCTACAGCTTAAAGAATAATTTCAAAAGTAACAGAAAACAATTTTAAGTAATATAAATAAATCAGACTTATAAATCTAAATAACATCAATTAAGATGCTATAAAAGTACAAAATTTTTAATTGGTAGTACCGAATGAAGACAAATAATCTTCAAATACAAAATATAAATAATTTCTATCGGTGAGTAAATTATTTAACATAAATTATAAGTCATTTGAATGTTTTAACCTGAAGTCTCTTCAAAATGTTCTTTCTTATTTTCACTCTTAAGATTTAAAAAAAATTTATGATCAAGAAAATTAAACTGCTTCCATTATATTGGTGAGATAAATTGGATTGCTACAAAATTGCATTCCACAAAAATATGATAAAATATGCGATAGTTTTTGCAAACACTACTTAAAATTAATATAAATACCTTGAAAAATTGAAGAAGAAATCATTTTTTAAGAAAAAATATTTAATATTAATAGTTTTTTTTTCCTTTTTTTTTTTGGCGGTTATATTTTATAAATAGGGGATACGTAATTAGCCACCTAAATTTAGAGGAAACCTTTTGAAAAATTGGATTTCTAATAATTGTTTTTTATTCTTAGATGCATTATCAGTAATAAAATGAAAATGTCTTTTTATAAATAAAATATTTTTGAGGAAAAGGAATTTGTAGAAAATTTCAATGAAATTGACCGAAACAGTACCCAAAGTTGTAACGACGCAATTGTAATTTTCTTCGTGGACTGGTTCTAGCAAATATTAATCTATAAAAAAACCAAAAATCTTAGAAACATTTTTAAATTCAAATAAATTAGGGGAGAAAATGCTTGTGAAAATACTTTTTTTCCATTAATTTGCAAATGAATTTTGATACAAACGCCGATAAATAAAAATGTATTTCACCAACAGCAAAGATTTTGCCTCAGTTCCTTGCTCATTTTATTTGAAACCTATATTGTAATCCTCAAGCAACTATTTCTATTAGGTTTTGAGTTATTATATTAGCGGCGAATAATTTTTAAGAAAAAAAATATTTTGAGAAACTTACACTTAAAGATTTCCTTTAATTGAAAAATATGGTTCCGGCGTTCACAGGGGATTAGAATTTCAACCACAGATATATCTCACCTTCAGTTTTCCTATTTTACAAATGTTTCTTGTTTTTCCCCCATTTCTGTCGCTGTTTTTTTTCGTTGTATGTTTGCTTTTGACAGATAATGTGTTTTGAAATTATTAATTTGCTTATTTTCAAGGTGCCAACTGCCTTAACAAGTAACATCCAATTCTTAACTTAAAATTGTTTAAAATCATTAATATGAATTTATAAACCTAATTAAATTAAAACATGGGTGTTAAAGGCTTAAGTCTTGAAAATACTATTTCGAAATTCAGATAACATGCCACAAATATACCCATTTGTATTTTGCATTTTCCAGGTACTTATTCAGTAATCTTTGATCTGTCATTCTTAAAAGCAAGCCTTATTATATCGATTATATATGAGGGGGTTGCACCATCTTATCCTTGTAAGCCTTTGCTTCTTTTTACTTGCACCAATTAGTTCATGTTTTTATAAAGGTTCAATTCACCAAAAAAAGTAGAAATAGAATTATTATAAACTATTCCAAATTGAGGATATTAAATAGTGAAGACAATTTAAATAATATATTTTATGAAACAGAAGGACTGCATCCAGCGAACATTTTAAAAAATTAGTATTTTTGTGTTAAAATGAGAAATAGCAGCAAAATATATTCAGATGCAATATGCATCAGGATCCGAACATCTTAAAAATTTACTTTCAGAATCAATTCATTACATCAATCAGAATTCGAAACACATGTTTTCAGCTGATGCAAGGGTAATTGGTAAACGTCAAGTAAATAAAAATGCTCCTGTAAATGAGGCTGGTTGATAAATAAATTAATATGAAAAAAGAGGGCATTGTTGAATGATCCCTGGAAAATATGATTATGAATGCCCAAAAAGTATTGATGTTTTTTCAATCTTCTTATGTAGAAACAATCCTTTTATGTAGAAAAAAAATATCTCTCCAAAATTCATTCTCAATTAACCTAAATGAAGAAGCTATATGTGCTTAAATGTTAATATTGTAAAATAATATCTAAAATAAAAGTAATTAGATACAGAAACTGCTCACCATTTTTATACATGTGAAAGATACTCCGATGAATCAAGAGCTTGAAAACAAATTACATAATTTTTATTGAAAGCTTTTAATTTTTATTGAAAGCTTATACTAGCTTTCTTAATGCCATTGTTCTTCTATCCAAAACAAAGTCTTTCTGGTACACATTAAAACTTTCTTGCATTTTTTTTAATTTGTTAGATTCGAAACAGATTTTTCAGCTTCAGTGCAGTGTACATGTACCTTTTTAAAGGAGCCCTGAAAAATAATTACACAATCTCAAAAAAAATATTGGCATTTTTTCAATCTTATAAAATTTTTTTATGTTGAAAAAAATGAAGATCACTGCAAAATTCATTCACAATTTTCCTAAATAACGTATCATCAGAAATAATTGTATTGTATTGAAGAAAAAAAAATGTATCATCAGTACAATAGATTAGCATTCCTAATATACAAGAAGAAATGCATAATCAATCCGCATTTGAACAAGGCTGACAGTACCAAAAACCTGTATGGTTTTTTTACAATTGTAAAAAAAAACCATTTACGTTTAAAAAACTATGATTATTCTAGTATTTACTTGCAAGACTGATTAAATTTGAGGGCAACAGATACCTTTGCATCAGCAATTTCATTTTGGGAATGTATCGCAAATTGCATTTCATATTCAAGGATACGGATTAGTGAAATATTGATTCCACTCTTTTCCAGTTAATGGAAATTCCTTTTTAAGAATGCCGCTAATTGCGAGAAGCAGACATTAAAAAAAATGGAGTATTGTCGATAAATCTTCATTTGATTAATGCTCTCGACTTTTAACTGACTTTTTTATTTTCGATAATTACGTTTTGGTTATTTCCCTTTTGTTGGCAAATGCCCGAATCAAAAACCCAAAGTGATTTATGATTTAATTGCAAATTAAATTAAAATGATTCACTATGAAAATATATTCATTTCTTTACTAAACATGTAAAATTAATAATTTTCCTGAAAGAGATGCGCCATTTTTGCTGTAGCTATAAACATTCACGGTTTTCATTCGTGTTTTTAATTTTTTTTATTGGGGAAAGTAAATAAAATCGATTGATGTAAAATTAATAAATACATTTGTCAAGAGTTTCTTTACTCGTTACAAAAATTGGAATTAATTTAATAAACATAAGTTTCCAAGTAAAATTTAAGAATTATGTCCACAATACTCATTAATCCTTAATGCTTATAGGTGTATCAGTGAACTCAATGTATTCATTTACTTTTTGAGCTAATTACAGAAATAAATATTTAAGCCTGTTTTATTAATTAAGTTCTTATTCATTGATCATCTTCCACTTGTAAGTAAACATTTACATACGCTTAACCATTTTTTGAAGATATCATTATTTATTTTTCGTAAAAGAAGTCACTTTCCCCACCTTCAAGAATGAAAAGAAAAAATGCGACATCATTTTCCCTTATAAATATGATAAACAAACTGATTAGTCGTTTTGCAATAAAGAAGAGAATTCCTGCACACACAAATAGTTTATTTTTGATTCTCAATATGAGGACGACCATAAAGGATAATACAGAAAACTATGCAGGCAGTTCAATGTGGCCATGGGTATCTAATTAATTTTAAATAATGTTGCCATTCACAAAGAAAACAATTTGATGGCATCAGAAATAAAACTGGTTGGCACATTAAATATAATAAAAATAAATATGCACAAAAATATAATAAAAGTAAATATGTGCAAAAAATTAAAAGTATACACAAAATGCAATAAAAGTAAATATGTGCAAAAAATTAAAAGTATACACAAAATGCAATAAAAGTTAATATTATTAAAGTACAAATATTGTCGAAATCCAAACACTGAAAACGTAGAAAAAGTAAAAAATGCATCTTTTTTTCTTATTATAAGTAATTTAGTTATCTTCCTTTTCGATTAGCAGATTTGTAACATTAAATTATACCTTATTAAACGCTGAGATATTTATTAAAGATACTATATTCCTTTCTGATCATTGAACCAATTTTTATTTTATATCATTGCATACTGCTGAAAATTTTCCTGAAATTATCAGATATAAAACTTGTATATACTTTCTTTGAAAAGAAATTTCTCTCCATTTAATTCACTTAAACAGTTATCATGCTTTCACTTTCACCAGTGAATAATCAGGAGTTGTGATAACGGAAACCTACACCAAATATCTTCGAGGAAAGATTTCTATTACTGAAAAAGTAAAAACAAAAATATTCTTCACTGGTCTGTTCATATCTAGCCAGAATCCTTACTTCCTTACAAAGGAAAAGTTGCTAAAAGTATTAAGAAAATGTGAAACATAATTAATATCTACCAAGGCATATCAGACAACAATAAAATTTTCTATCCTAAATAAGGAATAATTGGTCCACAAATTGGTCCAATAATTGGTTCTTTGCATACCATTTCATTAAATTTGCAGGCGACATTAATTTTACTATCATTAATCTCATTAAAATGTTTTATTAGGTAGGTATAGGATCTTCCATAAACCCAAATTCATTTTTTATAATATTCGTCTCACCATAAAAATATGTATATTGTTCTTGTGTATTTTGAAGACTACATATAATTATGTAAACACTTTTGCAGTGCTTGTAATCTCATTTAATGAAAACAAAATGACTGATTTAAGTTCTCTGAAAATATTATGAAAATAAATGATCTTGAACTTTTCCTGCATAATTAGCAGTTTGGATATGATCCCTTTTTAAATTACTTGTATGTGAAATTTAAAAAATTCCATATGTTAATTAGTAAAATAAAAAATAAAAATATTCGTTCTGGCAGATTAACACTAGGTTTACCAACGGATTATTTTGACCCCTCTGAGAAAACTTTTCGTTAATTTTCTTCAAGAAAATTATTGAAGTATTTTATGAGAATATTTTAATTAACTTTTACTTACATTTATAAAACATATAATTATCTTTTTTTCTTTGTATGTAGTATTGTATAGTTCTTCTATACTTTGTATAGTTCTTTCTTGAGGAATATATATAGTATACCTACTTTTACCGAACGGGTCATTTTGATCATTTGAATAAATATTTTTGAGAATTCATACATTTATATTTAAATATGTAACGGCTTGATAGGGACGCAGATAGATATAGGTATGAATATAGAAATAAGTATGTGTTCATAAAATGTATATATAAGAAGCAGGAAGACGAAACCGAAACCGAAAGTTAGTCAGATAGAAGCTATTATAGATTGTTAGTAAGATGACGTGTGAGTCAATGTTTTGATAGAAGAAGATGGTAGAAGAATAGATGATCTTGAAGACCTAAATTTGAAAATAAACACTTTTTTAGTAAATAAACACAGAGTAAATGCCTTTTTATCACACCACACCTCAACAAATATATTGAAAATATAAAAGTTATTTCTACTTTAATTTCATAATAGGTAGGTTAATCAATAGCTTTAAGGAATTCATTTGCTTTAATAAAGATTGTCAGTGAAACATTTGCAAAAAAATCGAATTTGGCATCATTATTACAGTAAATAATGCTACCTTATTTCCACTTAAAGTTTTTGACTTAGATTCGTAAATTTCCCCAATACTTTTTATTTTATTTCACTTACCAATGATTTTAATTTTATACCTTTTTGTAGCATATAATAAGCAATTTATATCATTATCTCTAGGTCACAGAATTAAGATGAAAGCAATATTTCACAAGTCCACTAAAACATTTCACAAACTCGATTGCAGGCTACTTTCTTCCAGATCAGAATAAGTCTTTTAAATAAAAGGAATCGCTCCTATCTTTTCCCTATTGATCTCAAGAATTCCTGAGAACTTTCTTCGAAGCAAATTGCAAAATACTAAGAACTTTTGAGCGCTGATAGAGATTCTTATCTGGTTTCTCCAAGAATTTCGCGCCGCATCTGTGATGTTCTCAGGAGGAGGGGGTGGGGGTGGCAAATGCTTTCATGCGACCACTTCGTCATTCTGAAACTAAATTAAATCTGCTTTGAAACAGTTCCTTTTTACCTGCTCAAAACTGTTTAAAGACAGAAAATATACTGACGTCATGTACTGATGATGTAGAGAGATATAAAATTTGCTATTATACGCACAAGGTAACTTTATTATTAATCATTTCAAATGGTAAAAAATATGCACATGAAAACTTTATAATCATAAACTCACATTTGTTAAATAGGCTTTCATGCTAATTAAATAAGTTGTGCTTAAAAGAGTTCTTTAACACGATAGGAATATATAACGGCATACTATGTTATATTTAGAGTATTAAAGAAAGGTTTTTTTCAGACAGATTTTAAAGACATTTAAAATCTTTGGACTTTAGCCAACAACGTCCCATTTTCGGAAAACAGTTACAGTGGTATTTCTCTTTTTTGATACCTATTTTGCTTTGGAATAATTTTTTAATGAAATAAAATTTTGTTTCCCATCAAAATGTTTCAATATTTTTATAAATGTGATGCATACACTTTGTTTTATTATTGATTTAATCAACTCCAAAATAAGCCATATCCTTATATTTCTGTATTTTCCTAAATTAATTAAATATCAATATTCCCCTTAAAATCCGAGTGAGTGGTTATAATTTTGTAAAATATTTTTTAATGAAAGCAATTGTTATAATATCTTTAGTTTAATTCGAATATATATATTTTTTTACCTATCTCCATTTAACATACTTCCATTTAAACGTCATTGTTTAGCAAAACGCATCATGCAGAACATTTCAGGCATGAAATCTAATAATCTAATAGATATTTTGCTTATATAATTAATAAATATTCAAACTCATTTGTAATTGTATGAAAATTTTATTTGATTTTTCATAACCGATTTTTTAAAATTAATATTCCAATAAGTCGATATTTTTTATTTTGCTATATATTATAATCCATCGCTTTGATTTTGGGAGAAATAAATGTAAAACAAATTGTGGAGAACAACTCTCTTTCATTGATATATATATATATATATATATATATATATATATATATATATATATATATATATATATATATATATATATATTACTGACATTGATATGCCCATGAGTATAAAATACAAAAATATTATTTATCTTTATATGAAATGAAATCCTGATATTAAATAAAATCAGGAATAAGTAATAAAAAGAATAATTGACTCCTGGTAAAAGAAAAAAGAATATTCTTTCGAATTCATAGTCTTTAAATAAATCAGAGTGTTTTTAGTCAGATATTTCTGTTGGGTATAATTGGTAATAATGTAGGTTAAAATTACTGTGATAAAACCACATCCCCCCCCCATGTAAAACGATATTGTATTATTCTGGAAAAAAATTGTTTAATTACAAGTTTTATAAACAGTATTTAACCATTGGATACAAATTTAAGGAAGAAGTTGAGAGAAATTGAACAGATATTTTGTCTATAAGAGAATTTTAAAATATAACTTTTCTATAGTAACTTTTAACCATCCAATCAGGATTGCTCCATCAAAAAAGTACATATATTTTAAATTGTACAATTATGACAGAATACAATATTTTTTCCTTGAGTTGGAAAACATACTGAAAGGGAAAAAATTATTCTTATGATATTTCTTCATTCGAAAAGTTACTACTTTTAAAATCAGACTGATAGCAAATATTTAAATTCTTCTTTTATATTCGGAAATGAAGTTTATATTCGCTTAAAGAAAGCTTTGCTTTAACTTCGGGTATTTTATTTCTAAGCTTTAAGAAAAAAAAAATTTTTATCTCCATTGAAGTTTAATAAAAGTTATTTATTTCATTTCGAGTTTAAAAGAATGATAATGATTTTTATTTTTATCGAAAATTTATATTTGAAACAAGCATTTCCTTTTACATTATTCTGATTTGTAATTGAAATATAAAATTTCCTTAAACTTTATTTTTAGAAAATAGGTAAGTAAAATCATTTAATATATACCATTCCGTGTTACTTAATCCCCTTTGATTGATTTTCCTAAAAAAAAATTAACATTTATAATAGTATATTATATTAGTATATTATTTATAATTTATAATTGGACACTAACTATTTCTCGTGTGCTACAAATGTAAAATATGATGCTTACAGAAATAAATAAATTAAACAACTCACACCTTTACAAAATAATTCTTTAACAAAAATGGAAGGGCAATGAAAATCAAAGCAAAATAAGCGGACAAACTCTTAACAAAAACAACAGAATAGAACAAAAACACACAGATATGGAAAAAAATAATGTTATTAAAAAAACTAATTTTTATCAACTCAATGCTGCCATTTCCTTTCAGTGTCATCTTAATTATTTTGAGCAATACTCAATCAGAAATACATTATTAGTGTAAATTTTTTTTGGCATTTATATTCGTTAAGAAAAGAAATCCATGAAGCAAAGTCTTTAAAACAATGAGTCGATTTTTTCATAATTTGGGTAAATGTATTATTTTAATCTCTAACCCTTAATCCTTAGCAACTGTACTAATTCCATAGGTTTTTGTTTCTTATGAAAATTTCTGAACCCTAGATAAGTCACTGAATAATTATCTACAAAATCCTTTCGTATTTTAAAAATAAAACTTTAGCAATAACTGAAGTGATTTCGCATATTAATTTTACCTCACTTAAAGCATAGCTAACCAATCACAACTCTCTATATTGATTGTATTAGTAAAATTTAAACAGTATATTTGTGTTGTGATGAGATGTAATTTATCTGTGTTGGTGACATGATTAAATTAGTTCCATTAATATAAAGGGAGAAAATTTAGTCGTTGAAGACAATAATTATAATCTATTATTTTGGTTTCAATGCTTAATGATTTTTTTTTTTTTTTTTTAATTTCCAAGTCTTTTTTTTTTATGTATTCGTTACTAGTCTGAAGTTTTCAGTTAAATTGAAAAGTTTCTCTTCATAACCGTTATGTGTATTTAGTTACATTTCAATATATTTTGCATGTTAGCCTAGAAAATTTCAAATTAAAATATTGAAAATAAAATTATAAAATTAAAATAATTAAAATAAAATTATAAAATTAAAACAATTAAAATAACATTTAAAATTAAAATAATTAAAATAAAATTATAAAATTAAAATCATTAAAATAAAATTGTAAAATTAAAATAATGAAAATAAAATTATAAATTAAAATAATTAAAATAAAATTGTAAAATTAAAATAATGAAAATAAAATTATAAATTAAAATAATTAAAATAAAATTTTTAAAAAATTAATATTCTAAGTCAGGTTTTATTTTTTATTTTTTAAAAATAGCAATGTGTTAATGAAAAATTTACATAATTAAACATATTTTTAATAATTTTTAAGAATTTTTTAACAATTTGAGCAATAAGGTAAAACAGAAAATTAATGAATGTCCCAAAAAAAATTGATGAAACTTTTACCATCAATTTTTTTCTTTAAATTTAATTTCTAAAAAATGTGTAGATTATAGTTTCAAATTATCATTATATTTAAATTTTGAAAACCTATTTCTTTCTTCAATGAATGTGTGTTACGCTTTATCCATTAAAGATACATTTTATAAAAGTTCATGATTAAGAAATGGTTTATTATTATATTGATGATTATTTTAAGTAAATAATAATAAGAATTTTTATTATTCAAAATTCATTTTAATTTAAAATAATTATTAATTTTTCAATCCGATGTTTGTTAGTGAATATCATTGTAGTATCCATAAAATAAAATTATGAATAATCAAAATTTTGTATTCTTAAATTATAGCTGGAAACAGAAAACTTTAAAGGATTATAAGCTTTTGGATAAAATTTAGCAAGGTACTGATGCAAAAGTCCTGCACTTGTCGTAACGACATATTTTTTAAATTGCTGGAACGGCAACAGAAAGTTACAGAAGGTTGGCTTGTGTGATTCCATGTATTTCATTGTTCTGTCACAAGCAAAACAGATATTTGGTGTCTACTATAAATTTTTACAATCATAATCCAATTTCTTTTATTTGAAATTTTATTTTCTGTGTGATAAAACTTGTAATATAAAGAAAGCTATATAAGTTGAAGACAGTTGCGAATTGTTTTTACCGTCAGATCAGAAGCATGAAATACTTTCTATGCTCAGTTCAAGGTTGAATGTTGAATCTAAAAAGTGCCATTTTTGACATATGGACGAATTACTACATGGGGATTTTTTCATTTCAGATTTTTATTAAAAAATTATACAAAAGTTCTTTTGAACTTTCTGTTTATTGACAAAAACTTCCGAAAAAAATTATCGCACATAAGTTTTTGAGTCAACCTGAAATTCTTAAAATATATTTAAAATAGATTATCTATCAATTTTTCTGCCATTTTAACCTTTCTTTTATATGAAATCGTAAACTAATTTCAAATAAATTATGAATTAGAAAAAAATCAGACCACCCTTAAGGGAAATAAATATAAGAATAACATTCAAAATTGGTAATTGAACACTTTTTAACTGTTCTAAACAGAATAGAAGATGCAATAAAAAATATTAATTTCTTTCGCTATTAAAAAGTAAGTTTACACATTATTTATATTATTAAATTTCTTTTCTATAAAATATTGAATTCTTTTTTTTAATATTCTTATTCCGATTTCATTTAAAATCAAAGTTTATTTAAAATTTTAAGTATAACGATAGTTAAACAAAACTCTATTGTCCTTTTCAACTCAACTTTGCCAAACCGGTACATCAGATTAGCTAATCTTCACTATTAGTAACATATGTAGAAAAATTAGTTACAAAATTATCGTCACTGATTAGTCGACATTTCTATAATTTAAAGAGAATACAGAAAAGCTCATTTATATTGAGATTTTCCATCCTCATACTCCTGAATTCCCCCAAACTAATAATGTAATTTTAAAAAAAAATATTTAAAATTCTGAATTTTATTTTCGAATATAATCGTCTTTTTAATATATTTTATGCAACCTTTGCACATAGTAATTTAAATGTCAAAAACTATAATTAAAACTTCCGAATATATACTTAATAATTTTTATAAATGTAGCTTTCATTTTTGTTATCTAATTTAAGAAATACTTTTGAAATTTTAACTATCATCGTAATATAGAAAACAATCACGTATGACCCGGATTTCTATTCAAACGAGCTTAAATAAGCTAACATTAAGTATTGTTAAAACATTTCTTTATTAATATAATCAAGTGAAAATTTATATTTAAAAGATAACATATTGGCAAAAATGTCAGCTCTAAAGGCATTTTAATCACTTATGCTATAGATTGAAATGATGATGATGTCGTCCACGTTACCATGGAAATGGGGTGCAGCAGCTTCTGAGGGTAAAGACCCCTGAGTACCCGAGGTTAGAAGTCTGACTTCTTGCTCATATGAAGATGACACACACATACATTCGCTTGCACAACCCCTTTTTACAGTGAGGTACATTCACACACCACACAGATAGAACACAGAGGAAGAACAACCATGCCCTAACCGGGATTCGAACCCGGGACGCCCAGATCACGGGGAAGAGGAGCTACCCCTATACCAGGACGCTACTGATTGAAATAAATCAAATTAAAGAATGTGTTTACAAATTCGTAGAACACCTTCCATCCATAAAAAGGTATGACTATATTGTGTTTCTTTTTTATATAAAATCATTATTATCTGTATATTGATCATCAACAATATTAAAAAAAAATAGTAACTCTAACGGAATATTTTCTTATGTATTTACAATTATTTGAATCATTGAAATTATCATCATATTATCATCTTATCATTATTTATAAATACATTATATTCATTCTCTCAAATAGAATAGTAGAAGAATGCAAATTATTTGAAATAAAGGTGATAACTACGATGCAACATAAATGTAAGAAATATCAAAACAAAAAAAAAACGTAATTTCTAAGAAAAAACATGTTTTTACTAAAATCACTTCTAAAATTAAAATATTTGGTTTATAAATTTGTGTTTATTTTCTTAAAATTAAGGAATGAATTTATATGTGGAAAAACAAAATGTCCAGATCTGTAAAGGAATCTTTATTGCCGATATAACTGGAATGGAACTTTCACCTAATGCAATCCGGTTGTGCGAAACGAGAATGAAAATCTTAAATCGAGAGCCGGCCAAGTTTGGGAAAGGGAATTTAATTACACGGATTTGGTCGGAATTGCGCTGTGTAATTTTCTCAAAAGGTCTCTCACGATTTCTGTCTTCTAATTATCGCGTCACTTACAATTTCCAGGATTCCTTTCAAGGATCTAAACCCAACTAATCACAGAGATCACAGAAAGTTGTATTGTTATGCTAAACTTTTCTCATTATTAACAGCTCTTCTACGAATACCTTCGAAACCAGTACAAATTAAGTAGCATATTTGAGCCAAATAATAAAACTTTTATAACCTTATTAAAAGACAATATTTAAGGATACTAATCTCTCACAACTTTTTTCTGTGAAAAAAATTTATTTCATGCATTGTTTGTTTTATATTTTGTAATTATGTAATATATACTTTTTTTTTTATCGTGAGTAATGATTTCAACTTTCTAAACTTTAATTGGAATACTTTAATAAGTTTTACGTTTCTGTCTGTTTTATAAATTCAATTTGGATATCCGAACAATAGTTTTGAATTCAAGTTTAAACAAGGAATTTATTTTTAACGAACTTAAGTCTGTTATTTTAAAATCCTTTATTTGTTTTCCATTTCTTATTTCAAATAAAGAAACAAGGAATTCTAAATTTTATTCATAATTATTTAGAACAACTGAATTCTGTCTACTAATGAAATGATCAAAATTTATGATTCAATCATCTTCAACAGTGCTAGTCAAAACTAATCTCAACGCATTTATATCTACCATTTTTTTTTTAATTTTAAATAGTTTTTTTAAAAAATTTTCATTTAAAATACTTGAATAAATTAGAAACATTCCTTCAAACTAATTACTTTAAGCTGTTGTTTCTTATGGCACTTGCCATGTGGACAAGCCCGCTGTTCGAAGACAGCCAATTTAAGCCTGAAGGGGAGCGCCATCTAGGGCCAAGAGAACGACTTTAGCTACACACACACATCACAACCCTTTTTACGTGGCGGACTTCATTCACGTATTTCATTCACTCATCCACAGAACGTAATTTAGACCTGAATAAGAGAACGATGATCCCTGTTCCAGGATCCCCAGTAGTATTACTCCCGACATGGAGGACTTTGTAACCACGACAGATTTCACACGCGTCAGCCACCAAGCACGCGAGGGAATCTTCGGCCGGTGGGGCTCGAACTCGCAACCTCAGCGACGCGAATCCAACGCTCTACCAACCAGGCTATCCCTGCCTATAAGTGCATAGTAACCGCCTTTAAGTACATAGTAATAGCTTCATTCCGAGCTCCTGGTAAGTTTGATTTATTACCAAATAAGAAGTCGTTATTATAAATGCTCAGATTTGTCACCAAAAAGTACCGATTCCGAAGAGTATTTATCGTGTAGGCATGTATAACGCAGAATGGGTTAAACCCATAACTGGAGACGGGAGTCAAAATGACTCCGCGTTGTTCAATGACTCTGATACTATTTTCACTATTAGTAACATATGTACAAAAATTAGTTACAAAATTACTGTCACTGTACTGATTACTTTCAAGTAATACTTTTACTTTTCAGAACGTTGGTAGAAGTCTAAGTTAAACACATACATATAACAAAGTTATTCTTTTTCCTCATTTTCATTGCTGTTTATGTTGTCATTGATGCCACATCTCCGAAATTATGATTGAAAAAAATGTCTAAACCATCAGTTAATTTCTACATATTTCGCATTGCAATCCGTATTGTATTATTCATTTTTATTTGTTAAATTCAAACAATTATTAAAGTTAGTGTCATCCCATAATATATAAATGAAGTAAGTATTCAACAAAATATTATTTAGCTTTTTTTCCTTTTAATATCTTTCCAACATTTTATATATAACATTTAGCATTTTTAATATTTTTTGGTAATTACATGATTTCCAGAATCTATTGCGTTTTCAAAATATATTCCAATATTGTTTATAAAAGACAAAAATGAAAAATAACAATAGTGCCTTTTTGACTCCATGTCTCTGACCCCTTACTGAAATTAATGTCTCCAGTAATATAGTTTAGAAACTGTAATCTAACCTAATATATAGTAGAGCACAGAGACTACAAAGTTAGAAAATACGTTATTCAAAATTAGTATTTGTATCTTATTCTTATTGCTCCTAAAACATAACCGAAGATTTTTTTCAGCCTGATGTTATCTGCAATTTAATATTTTAATTTCTGATAAAAAAGAACTAATTTTTTTTTGAACCAATGAAATGTGAAGTGTTATTCAGTTTGAGTTTCAGATTTTGTTGTGTTGAAATACATTAATTCTCGATTCTAATATTCAACAAAATTAACCAATCTAATAATATTTGCTGCATTGTGACAAACTGAATTTGGATAACATATTATACAGCTTTCTTATTATTGTAATCGGAAACTGATTTCAATATTTCTTGAGATTACATACGGAAGACCGGCGAGGTAAAATGAACACTTAAGTTACATTCCGAAAACAACGGACTTCAGCGAACTCTTACTTTCTATTACCGATAAAGCTCTCTAGTGCTGGACAATAAACATTTAAGCAAGTGAATCGATGTGACCGTTTCACAATGTGTCAAATCGATTTCCGCAAGCTATATCTGACAACTTTTAAGACTTTGAATGTCTCACCTCATAGACAATAAATGGGTTATATATTAGGTTCTTCTTTGCTATGTATGATTAATTAGAAAAAAGAACCTTATAAAAAATATCAAAATAACGTTATCGAAATAATAGAGACACCACAAAAGAATACAAGGGTCTTTATTAATAAAGTGTAGGACCACCTTTGGTACCTATTATATCACCTTTATTAATAAAGTGTAGGACCACCTTTAGCATCTATTATATCACCTTTATTAATAAAGTGTAGGACCACCTTTGGCATTTTTATATCCCCTTTATTCTTCTAGAAATGGAATTATAAATGCTAAATAGTGTTTGGAGGAATACTGTAAAACGTTTCATAGACATATTGTTTAAATTCTGTTAGAAATGCTGGTGCCAAAATTCCGAAATGAACGCTCGCAAATAAACTTTAAGTATTCAATTATATTGAGGTTGAGAAACTGTAAGGGCCAAGTTAGAAGTTTCACTTCATCAAACCACTATTGTGCAAATCCCGCTGCAAGAATAGGGACCTTATCATATTGGAAAATTATATCTTCTTCAGAAAACATCATGAAATGAACCTGTCTGTTAAACTTCCTTTATATTTGGTCGCAGTGAACCTTCTTTTGAGGGTTATGATTGACCAACAGAAAATCATAACACGGTTGACTCATACCATGACTAATCCAACTCATGCTTGGCACGATGGAAGAAGATAATCACACTTTGTTCGGGTGTCCTCTAATCGTGCACCGTCTTGTTAAAGGGAAAAGTAAAAAAGATGCTTCTTCTGACCATATAATGGATTTCCACTTATCAATCGATCAGGTTCTGTGGTTATATTTCCACTATAGAAGAAATTTAGCATTAATGTCTGCGACAATCTAGATTCATATTGCGCTTTTCGGCGACCTTGTCTGCAGTTGTTTTCTTTTAAACGCTACAATCCGCTTTAATGCTTATCGCTCTCTTTCAGTCAGTTTCTCCATTTAATTACTATTTCGATATACGAAGCTTCTCCTGCCGCACTGGTTTACGCTGTCATGATATTAGACACTTCATCTCTAGGAATACCTAAAAGCCGGGATGCTTCTTTCATAGTTGCTCTAGCTAATCGGGTCCTACAACTTTTCATCTTTGAAAGTCTGTGAAATCTGACACTTTACGCTTTTGACAAAAATCAAAGACGTATTTAACTTCACTAAAGCTGCCTCAAACTACCATGATATATATATTTATATTAAAGACAACTGGTAGCTAAGGTTACGTGTCTGCGAAACGTATTCTTAACCGACACTTTTATTTACAGGTGTTTCCATTATTTTGATAATTATCTTATTCTTGTTGTTCCTATAGCATAAACAAAGATTCTGACAGGATAAAGAAAACCAGATCAAATGAAAAGTCTCTTCTTGTCTCAAAGAGGTCTTGAGATTTTCTTTTTGTTAATATTTATTTTGCGTAATTTTCAAACGCTACACGGTGCAGAAATTATCCTGTAACATTTTCTAAGGCAAGTGCTCCTACCGAAAATATTTAAACACGTATAACTATGAAAGCGATGAAGGAGCTTTTGTGCAGTGTCCCACCACATTACAAGATTTATATTTCCCCTCTATCGGAGTGGATAGTGTTGAAAATTCCACACATAGTGGTACGATAAAAATCCACATTGTGAAGTAGGAAGGCTTTCTGCCTCATTTTGCTAATGAAAAACAGAGGGCTTGAATTTCATTAATTTAGTACAGGCTAAATTTTAAAAAAAATAAAACTTTTATTTTATTATCTTTTCTCTTCTCTTGAATAATAAAGGAACTGTTTCATATTTTCGAAAAATAAGATTATACTGAGCACTTATTAGTACTATCATTCCATCTCATGATGAAAATCTTCTTGGAACGAGGACAAAATGCATTAATTTTCTTTAATAGAAAGATAATTTTAATATAGTTAAAAAATAAATTAAATACATGTAATAAATTAAAAATGCAATCCAATAACTCCTGGGAAGAAAGATAAAGTACGTCCACAATTGAAATTATTTAAAACGCCAACGATAATGTCATTCGCTTACTTTTTCTTCGTTACCTTCCCACAATAAAGCATGGTAAATAATAATCAACTTTTATTCAGTTCTATTCTCAATTTCCATTAGGTTTCACATGGCAATTTTCAAGATTTATGCATTAAATAATTATCATGATTCCTGTTAATGATTTCAATCATCTTTGGGACATTTGAGAGCTACTTCGTAAAAATCACAAGAATTGTTATTAAAAATCTAATTCATAGGGTACCAATCGTGTATCAATTTGAAGACTTCAGGCGCACAAAGAGATTTCTTTTAATTTTATATCATTCTCCAGGAGAGTAAAGCTTTTAATCAGTTTGATTTCTTTTAATTTAGTAACTTTTTAATTCATTTCAAGTGATTTCTAAAAACAAAGATTAAGTTTTTTAGCGATTATATGGCAGATTTTCCTAAAGAAAATTAAACAAACTGAAAACATTTATACTTCTTGAAGTCGAAATTACTTTCAGGATGTAGGCTATGTTTCCAGTCATCGAAAACCGATATATTTATTTTAAAATATTTTCCTACCAGTATTTTATGCTCACTATAAACAACCATGGCATGTTATTTGTCTGCATATTTTTATGTCCTCTACCACATATCGAATTGGAGAGGCTATCAATTTTGTTGAACGAAATTTTTCAAAAAATTTCAAAGACCGCGTTTCTGAATTTGAATTGAAGAAATCCTAGCATACTTCGAGTCGTATGCAAATGCATATTATCTCAGAAACACTAGTTATCTTCCGAAAAGGGATCCCTCATTTTTTCCCTTTCCGATATTATTTAAATTCAGATAGAATTCGGAATTTTCTATAGCATTTTGATAAAAATAGACTTCAAAAGATAAGTGTCTTCCTTTTTATTTTGAGATTGACGGATCTGTTTTCTGATCTCTTATATATATCTTTGTTTGAAATATTGAGAATGGTATTATTTTTAGGGAGAATTTTTGTCTTCGGTCTCAGAAAATGCAGACTAGTGACTGAATGTGGAAAATTGCGATAGGATGGGAAAGCATATTCTTTGCATATGTGATATTCCAGACAAAACAGAAGAAAAGAATATTTACAGTACAGAAAATAATATTTGCAGAGAAAGGAATTATCATTCTTCTTGAGTACATTTACCCCTGCTATCCAGCATATTATTTGCAACTTAAAACATTTATCATTCTCACATGAATGCGTTGTTTTTTCATATCCATGCATTGAAACTGCTTTACTTACGTTCAAAGTAAATTAAAATGTATTTGAGTTATTTTTCCAATAAAATCAAACATAGCTTTAATGAAATACATCATTATTTATATAAAAAAGACAAAAGGAAAAACTTTTATTAGTTGATTTTTCTGAATTACCTAGAATTAAAGTATTACCTTTAAGAAAAAATGAGGAAATTAGTTCATGACATGCAGGTAAATTTCAATGCAACTTTCACTAAACATAACATTTGAAAATGTAGCTTACTATAGTTAGATTAACATCGCATTTCGAAGCTAAGCGATGACTATTTTTAAAGGATATAAAATTTGGAAAATTCCGCAAATGCCAAGAATCCATATAAAACAAGAGTTCCTTTCTCAGGATTCTGCATCTTTTCATCTTTAAAAAGTTCAATCACTGAATGCATAATTAACTTACATAAAACCCATAAACTGCCAATATTCTTGGAAATGCCCTCCCAGCATCAAGATGCCTGAGACCAAAGCAGAAACCTCAATTAACATCCCGCGTTTGCTGTCCATTCATATGTAAATCTTCCATGGAGAAAAAGGCATTCTTTTAAGAATAAATCAATTAATTATTTTTCATTTAAAACTATAAAGCAGACTATGATTTAAAGAAAGTTATCATGACACAAGTTGGTAAGGGAAAGAAAAGTAAGTTTTCAAATAAATCAATATTTTCTATTCTCTATAACAGTACATCATAAATATATATCAAGATGTAGCAACTCTTAAATCTAAATATTTCTTCAGATGAATGTATGTGTTTCTACAAGTGGTTATCGAAATAATAGAAACATCACAAACAGATAAAGGATTCTTTATAAATAGGACCACCTGTAGCATTTAATAAGCTTGAATTCGTCAGGAAATCGAATGAATTAAACGTTGAACAATTTTTAGAAGAATATTGTACAGCTTTTCATTAAGATACTGTGAATGCTCCGATACAAATGCCGGTGGTGGGTATTAATTCCAAATTGAAAGCTGCAAAATAGACCATAAACGTTCGATTATATTAGGATTTGGAGACTGTGCGAACAAAGAAATATGTTTTACTTCAACTTCGTTTTCGTCAAACCACGTTTGGGTAAATCCCACTGCAAAAATAGGACCAATATAATATTAAAAAATTCCAACTGCTCCAGAAAATACAGTTTTCATCATGGGATAGACCTGGTCAGCTAAAACTTCTCCATATTTATCTCCAATGATCCTACTTTTCAGGTATATGATTGGGCTAGCAGTAATGCGGTATGCGAATACACATATTATGACAGATCCACATCTATGCCAGATGGTTAGAAGGAGACAATCACGATCATACGATTTGCAGGTGTCCTCCAAACGTGCCTCGTTCTATTGTGGGAAAAAAAGTATAAAAGATGGTTTTTCTGACCACATCAATATCTTCTCGTTATAAATCGACAAAATGTTGTGGTTATGGCACCCTTATAGATGACATTTGGCATTAAAATAAGTGTCAAGTGGCTGACTGTATTGACACTGAAGAATCCAGACGCTGATTGAGTACTGCGGTTACTTTGGATGCAGTTATTTTCTTTTTAGACATAACAATCGCTTCAATACTAGTCCGTCTCTTTCACTCGCCTTTTTCTTCCGCCTATTATTTTACTGTTGTCTTTGTTCTCTGTTTGTAGGCTTTCATGACGTTAGATTCTGTATCGCTAGATACTTCTAAACTCAGGGATGTTTCTGTCACAATTGCTCCAGTAAGTCGTTCACTTAAAATTATGTGTCTTTGAAATCTGTGGTCTGACATTTTGTGCTTTTGTCAAAAATCCATGACTTAAGGAATTTCATTAAAGCTGTTTCGTACTACCATGATACATACACACTCGTGTGTGTGTGTGTGTGTGTGTGTGTGTGTGTGTGTGTGTGTGTGTGTGTGTGTGTGTGTGTGTGTGTGTGTGTGTGTGTGTGTGTGCGTGTGCGTGTTAAAGGCACTTGGATTATGTTATTATGTTTTAGTGCTTAAGCAACGTATTCTTAAATGTCCCTTTTTATCACAAATGCTTCCATTATTTTATTAAATACTTTTATTTATTATATATTGAAATGTTTTAAATTTCATATATTTCCATTAAATTACTTATTAAAAATAGTGATAATGGATTAATATTTTTCTATTTTCCTTAGTAGAACCTATTTTGATCGCAGATGGCACTAGGTCCATTTACTCCTATGGGACAGTGCTTTTGTTTTAATATAAACATGTTTTTCTAGATTGTACAAATTAGTCAAAATCACTAGTATTGCACTCCTTCTTTATAACACAATTAACTTTTTTCTTTAGATATATTCCCTATCTTGATATCCTGTACTACCTCGTTTGATTACCACTATTATTGTTAGTTATAGATGGAATATATATATATATATATATATATATATATATATATATATATATATATCTTGCTTGCCAAAAATTGTCAGTAATTAACGTGAACATTTTATAAGAGAATTGTTAAAAAAAAAATCAAATGCCAGTAATTAGGGAAATTGTGAAGATTATCATGGAAATAATTTGAAACATACAAGTAAAATAAAAATAATAATGAATGATTGTGTTCTATGTTTATATTAATTTGCTGAAAATTATAAGTAACATCGTCACAATTTCGAAAGATAAATAAAAGAATGCAAGCAATGTTTTTTATTGAATTTGAATTTAAAAAATGCAAGATTTTAGTGAATCATCCAAAGGCACCTCTACTTTTTTTCACAACAAAACACATGAAAAAGAATAAAATTTATTAAATTTTGGAGAAAATTTATTAAATTTTGGAGTCATTGGTTAGAAGAATCCGTTTAAAAAATCAGGGATATACTTATGAAATAGAGCTTGAATATAATCTTGTTAAGTTGGTGTGGTTTAATCTGAATCAACTTTTTCTTTTCATCTACTTAATGTGGAAAATAGCCGGCGTCCTGGCAAAGGGGTAGGGTATCTTCCCCGTGATCAGGGCGTCCCGGTTTGTTCTTCCTGTTCTATCTTTGAGATGCGTGAGTGTGCCCTCCTGTAAAAAGGGGTTGTGCTAGCGAATGAGTGATGCGTGAGTAGTCACGTCGTACTGTTGACCCAAGTTGGCTCTACGATAAAAAAACAAAACAAGAGGCGCTCCCCCTTAGGCCTAAATCGGCTGTCTTTCAACAGCAGGCTTGTCCGTGGCAAGTGCCATAAGAAACAACAACAATGTGGAAAGTCTTCACGTGAATTCGGCTTCGAAAGTCTATAAATAAAATTAATATATCTAAAATGACTATGAAAGGAAATTATCCTTCAGTGAGTCTCATCAAAGATAATACTTATGAAACATTTTGTTTGTCAAAAATAAGAAGTAATGTAATTTTTGATAAAAGAAAAAAAAAAAGGAAATGACATCTAATTACAGCGTGGAATAAAAAAAATGTGCAAACAGTGAAAAAGAACGACGTCATAGGAAGGACATTTTTTGCAAGGTATAAAAAGACATTTTTATAAGTATCACATTTTTTGCGTTTAAGGAAAATGCTGTAAAAATAATTTTGGATTTTAGTTCGAGTGTTTACGTACCCATTGAGAATAATGGAGCATAAATTCATGAATTTTTAAGTCAGAGTAATGCCATGTAAATGTCTCTGGCTTGGGAATATTTTAGAATGACAAATATCAGCAATGTTGTTTACTTTCATTTCTTTTATGTTTGTCTCAGTTTGTTCGGACGAAAGTATAGATACAGACATTTCTTAACGGTACAAGTAGTATTAAAAAGCAATTTGTTAAAAAAAATTCACGCCACTCTTGTAGTAGCTATAAAGTAAGCGTTTTCCAAATTTTTTAATAAAAAATATGCTCAGATAATTAAGGATTATCAGCTATCTTTTTTTTTTTTTGACTTGGTAAAAAAAGAAGGATAATTTTTTTTCCTGTTTACTTTTGCACCAAATGAGCTCTAAAGTTCTCGGTATTTTTAGTTAAAATGAGAAAATAATAGCTTTAGAAAGTTGAAGCTTTTGATACGATTTTAATCTTTCCAACAGTTTTTTAAGTTTTCATCCAAAACCATGCATTACACTTTCAACAGTGCATTTTTTTACTCCTATAAGAAAATCAGCCTCTGCCTTTCAAAATTTATATTTTAAAATATTATATGATAATAAATTTGCAAAAGGTAGTTTAATTTTAAAGAATCATTTTACTGTAGCCGTATTATACAATTAATGTAATTTAATTTTGATAAATTTCACGATAATAAATCATTGTATAATACGTCCATATTTATACAGCGTTATAACGTTTCGATTCCTTCTTCGCCATTGTAATATTAAAAGCTTCGATTATATATCCTTTTTCACTATTTCAATTCAATAAAAAAATATATAAATTAGGCTTTTCTGTAATAATTAATAATGAAATACGAAATCCTTCAGTTAAGTGAAATGAAAGCTTCGATTATACAACATTTTATCTTTGTCAGTTGAATGAAAGATGCACAAATTGAATTTTTTTAGTATAATTAATAATGTAATACTAAATCTTTTAGATAATACAAATCGAAGCTTCGATTATACGTTTTCTATTTCTCAATTCATTAATATATATATATATATATATATATATATATATATATATATATATATATATATATATATATATATGGGGGGGCTTTAAAAGAATAATTAATCTTAGTATTAAATGCATAAATGATTTATGAAAAAATGTTTGATATCCAAATTTTGTTTGAAAGCATTTTTCATCCTTTGAAAACAGAAATATAATCTACTACTATACTACACACTATTTTCATGTTCCATCACTATCAGTGTTTATTAAAACTTTATTAATTTTGAGAAAAAAAACACTCAAATAATAAAAAAAAATATTTTGAAAATGAAATATTTGATTTTAAATGCAATAGAATTAAAATAAACTTGTTGCCTTGATATGGAATTAGAATATCAAAAGTAAAGATATTTCTTTACTAGTGTGTGTTCGAATTCATTCTCATTCTTTGCATAAATTGACTATTTATTTTTTTCCTTTTTGCAAAAGATGCGTGACTCCTCACAGATATCTGCATTTACTGAAAGAATCCTTACAATATCCCAGGTTTAATTCATTAAAATTTTAGTTTTCTTAACATGACACAAAACAGAGTTTTTGCTGCCTCATGGCAGAAAGTATCGTATATTTCAAACATGTTCGAGGAATATTCTATCTAGATTCTTTTTACCTTTTAAAAGTTCATGCATTGCGTTTACGCTTATTTGATCCGATTATTTATTTATTTTTTTATTCAAATTATGTTTTTGATTTTAATTTTTATTCTTGTGTTCTTGCTTATATTTAAACAAAATATATATATAAAAAATACTTACATTTCTTTGGTAATTAATTTGGGTGACATTGCATCACGAATAAAATTTTGCACTGTTCTTTTACAAATATTCATAAAACTATTTTTAATTAATTTCTAATTATTCTCATCAGAAGACATCTCACAAAATTAAGGTTAATTAAATTTATGTGACACGATATGCCTAATAAAATTTTTCACGATTCTTTTTTAAATGCTCATAAAACTGATTATAATTAATTTCCAATTATTTTTATTAGAAAACATCTCACAAAATTAAAATATTTTTATCATGGGATGAATAATTAAAATAAAATTTTTGTAATGTGTTCAAAATAATTTCTTCTCTATACATTTTTTTTTCATTTAAATATGCAAATGCATTTTGAAAGAATATAAAAGCCCTAATTGGTAATTCTTACTTAATATTATTTTCTTTTAAATGTTTTGCTTTCAGTTAAAAGAAATTAAATTTCTTGTCATCATCTCTTTATTTCAAAAAGATATAAAAGATATATTACTATAATTCCAGACATCAAATGATTGCGTATATTTAAATTGTATTGTTTCTTTTTTCTTTCATTATTGATAAATTGGATTAATTTATTCATTTTATCATCATTAGCGTCTTTTATTCGAAATTTTAAAAAAGTGTGTAATATTTAAATAGAAAAAATGGAATTGGGAATAAATTATACGCAATTTTTGAAAACGCAAAGACTGTTATAAGTAATATTAATATGTAAGTAATAGACACATATATTTCTCTTTAATATATAAAGGAACTTAAATACCATTTTGCTGATGATAAAGTATAATTAATTACATGACAGTTTTCTGTATTGAGACAGTGTTCTTCTGAAACTTTTTCCCTTCAATCATGAACTTCCAGAATGCTATCTGTAAACATTCTAAATATTTCCATCAACTTAGTTCTCTCTATTTCGTCTTACTTTCAGTTTACCAGAAGAATTAATGTGAAGTACTCGCCAAAATCTCATTTTATTTCCATCGCTTTTTTCGCACGTTTCACGAATACTTACGTGTTCTCTTTTCCAAACTTAATATGGAATACGATATTATTTCACAGCTGCTAAGAGCATACTAAACTGTGTAAAAATAATATACATGAAGAAGAAATATATACGTGTCAGAAAATGCCTGCGTACAAGGTCATAGTAAATATTTAAGAATAAATAAAGCCTATTATAAAAATACAAACTGATTACTCCGACCCACCGGAAGGCATAAAGAAAAACTTGAATGACCGGACCGTCGCTGCAGCAACATTGGTGGAAACTGTGGTTGAATCTTAAGGACCACCACCGGCCGCGGTACAATCCTTCCCTAAGGAAGTACGCTACGTCATCGATGGAAGGAGCTAGACCCCACCTTTTTGTGTACCCACAGGGGTGGAGAGAACCAACCACTGTTCTCGAAGCTTCTCATCCTCAATAGCATTATCGTCCCCGTGGATCAAATAATAATAATAATAATAATATTCATTTCATTTTTATTTCTTATATTCGTTATACAATTAACTCTACTTTAATAATAATTTCAAAAATGTAACAAGCATTCATTGCAAAATTTAATTGCACTTAAAAATTGCAAAAATCGCTAACAGAAGAAAATGCGTACATATAAAAAATCAATAACAAATTGATTACCATGGATTGTAAATTTAACTTTAATAGTTAGTTAGATAGCCCTTATGTCTAAAGACTTCTTTCAATCGTTTGTCAAAGATTGACCTAGTTTGGATGTTTCTTTAAAAGAAATATTATTTCATTTTCTGATAATCATTATAATTTTTCTTTTTAATATTTCTTTCGAAGTAATGTCATGTTCGCGAATCTTGCTTTCCAATATATGCCACAAACACCCGATAGTATTTAAGTTAGTCGACTAAGGAGGATAATGATTTTTTTTAATTGTATAGCAGTCTTACTTTACAGTCTAAAGTCTGCAGTTTACAGTATTACAGTCTATACTTTAAGAGCAGCGTGCTTAGAGTCATTGTCCTGCAGAAACCAATAATCATCGCGAAGGCTCAAATGCTATGCGCTCTGTTTAAAATTTTTTTTTAATTGTTTTTAGGCCTACCTGATAGAATGTGCAATCTTTAACGATTAAAAAAAATCTTCTCTACAGTCTGCCACGCCTCTCCAAACCATAGCGCTTTCTTCATCTTTCTTAACTGTAGAAACAATGATCCGCTTCTCAAAAGTCGTACCTCGCTTCCTTTTCACCAGCTGATGCTATTTGATATCAAAGACGAAGAACCTGATCTCATCAGTAAAAAGAATTTTTTCCAAAACTCTGAAGATTTATCAATATAGGTAAATTATTATACTTTTTTGAAAAGTGCAAACGCTTTTATTTTCAGATCATAAAAAAAAAAAAAAAAATTCACATTTTTCTGGAAAAAGCATTTTTACAACCTCTAGTCGGATACCTTAAATCGCTTCAGTAAGAGAAGGTCATGGGTTTTCCGTCGAAGCGAATGCATCTAGCAAGAGATAATTGCATTCTAAATACGCTTTCTTACATGTTCTTCTATTTTAGTTGATATTTTTAAATGTTCTAGTGTTTTTTCTATCAACATTCTGAAAAGTTCGATTTACTTCAAACTAATCTCTAATTTGTTGTGTGGTAAGCATACTATGCGGTTTAATATAAAATTGTCCCTTATAATGCATTTGTATTTGTAACGATGTTTCCTCTTTCTTGTGTTATTTTAACTTCAAATTTTCTTTAAAAAATTATTTTCCTTTCATTAAATGTGCAGTAAAAATTAAAATGAGAGTCTTATATGTTGATAAATTTTGATAGCATTTCTTGTGACAACATGTATTAATGTCGCCATTACTCGAAGAACACCAAATCTTTTAAGGAACTTAATTCTAAGAAGAGCATCCGTTTAAAAAAACACAGTGTTGCTATTTTTGAAAAATACGTGTATTTTTCCCCCACGTTTCTCATAATATCAAAAGAAACAGAATGAGATTGTATCTCATTTAACATGCTGTTCCACATCTTCTTTTTTTTTCAATTCATTTCTTCTTTCCAATCGAAAATTCTTCGTAAAGCAGGTATTGCTATGCAAATAAAAGCCCACGCAATGGTTCTTTCTAAGTACATAAGTAAAATTCCGAATTCCTACAGCTTTCGAATCCGACTTAAGCCAGTAATAGAACAGTGAACGCACTTTTTTTCGCATTGCGTGCACACTAAAAAGAAGTGGAATACGATAAAAAAGAGGAATATCTGAAGGTCTTTCAGTGCCCTTATTGGATTGGGAAAATTGTTATGCCAGTTCTCATGTATTTTAAAAAGTATTTTGTCAAATATAATTTCCTCTCGAAGAAGAAAATGACATGATATAGTTGTTTCTCAAATAATTTCCTTTTTGTATATTTTTAGTCCAGGTAGGTGTTGAAAGAATAGTATTGCTTTGAAATATAAATTTTTATTTTTTTTAAAAAAAATAGCAACAATTTTAGGATGGATTGCGAAAACTTCATTTCTTTTTTCTTCCGTTATTATCGTTTTAGAAAGAGCTTATTTCATAGTAGAAATTGGACACTTTAATCAGGCATCTTTCCTGTGACAGAAACATTCAATTTGATTGTTTATGCAATTCAAAGAAATAAGAAATAATAAAATAATCTTTTATGTGGAGTGCAATTAAATTAATTTGAAGTCGATAAAGCATGAATTATTAAAAAAAGTTTCTTCGCATTATTTATGTTTTATTCGTCTTCACAATGTGCGTTTACTTTTCAAAGGAGCTTCTATATGTCTTTGTGTTAAATACTTTATTAACTTCTTCAAAACTAGAAGTAACTTCATTGAAAATACTTATAAAGTATTGAAAACTTTTCGTCAATTCTATTAAGAAGTCAATTTTGTGCTTCAAAACCTATGATATTTGATAGGCTATTTATCTATTTGTTGCTTGTAACATCTTTGCATATTTTGTAGGAAATCTGAAATCAAAGTTTAGACAAATACTTTTAAAAAATAATAAAAAATTACCATTTTATATCAATTTAACTTTATAATATTTAATTTATTCGAAATATAAATCTACCCAGTAAAGTTGGTTTAAATAATATCTCTAAAGGAAAAATCAGATTATGAGAAACATTCTTTTTTCTGCGCTATGGATTTAACAATTTTATACTGTAGACTTCCAGTAATTCATATCATCGTAGTCAATCTAAATCATCTTGAAGCATCAATAAATCTTCAAAAATATGATTATAGAAATTAAACTTATCAAAGACGACACAAAAGCTTATAATCTCTTTATAGTAACTACCAATCATTGTATCAATAAAATCCTCTCAATCTGATGTATCAATAAAACTTTGAAAGTTTGAAAGTGCGATATAAGCTATTATGATTATTTGATTGCAAACTCAATTCCCAAAGCCTTCAGGCCCGCGGTGGCCTGGCGGTAAGAACAGGAGAGTTCAAGTTCGAGACCCAATTCCACCGAAAAAACCATCGTGTAAGATGGTCTGGCACTCGTTAAATCCGTCAGGGCCAAACGTCCTACCACACGTGTGGTTTGGGAGTTTGGAGAAAGGGGTTTCGGTTGAGGTGTCGTCCTCGTAATCTGACCTTGGTTCAAAATTATGAGACCAGTCCCATAGAACCCAGTATTTCTTAAAAACGGGACGTTAATTTAACTAAAATAAATTAAACCCAAAGACTTCAGTACTTCATTTACCTTAAATAATATCTTAAGAGGAATATTAGCTAATTATGAATTTTGAGCGTGTATAATAAATATATATAAGCCACAGAAGGGGGTACTTAAGAAGGAAATAAAAAAAAATCATATAAATAAGCAGTTCTCACTTTCCTGAAGGTCATAAATTGAAGGTGCTGTTCTCTGGTCGCCATAATGCGTCTTATCTCAGTATGAGAAGTCTATGTATGTGCCACTGGTAACGGTGGTGATTATGCTTTGAATACATTGTTCTATCTTATTTGTCACAACGGTTTCGTGTGCAGACATCTGGGGTACCAAGATGGAAAGGAGGTCCCTTTTGTGACTTGTAATAAATAGATTTAAAAGAGGTTGATCATGTTATAATGAGATTTTTTTATCCATGGATATAAAATTATCCATTTTATGTTTATCCATTTTGCATTTTAGATAAACCGAGATCAGTTCCATTTCTTAAAAGAATTATTTTTAAACTTCATTCTTTTTTATTGCTAAATGTTTTGTACACAGATAGCATATTAATAAATTTTAAACATTTCACTACTTTATCAGTAAATATAGCCTGCGAGTTTAATTAATTTTAGTTCAAAATTCAATTCAAAAATTCAACTCGGAAAAACTTACACTTCAAAATAATAATGAGATTGAATATAGCAGATGAATGTTTCAAAACATACAAAAAAACTAAAATACCACATTTCCCAAAAGTTATTCAATTCAATTTACATCCACGTTTATTTTCTCATATATATTTATATGATTTCATTATCGAAATTTTATTTTGTATATTTTATATTGAAGTCTCATTTAAAAATTGATTATAAAGGAAAAAGCAATTTATATGCAAATTTACGCTATCATATTTTATTGTAGATTGAATAAAATCATGTATCACACTTCATTCGTTTCATTATTTATTTATTTACGTTTGTGTTTTCAGTCAAAATAAAGACGTTGGAATTGTCATCAATTAAATGGAGTTATTTTTATTTTCTTTCAGAATGGTTGATTAACTGACGTGTTTTTTGTTGTTGTTGTTATTTGTTTATTTTTTTAATGCAAATGAAAGTCTCTATTTTAATCAGAAGCTAAAATACTTATTATTTATTGAATTCTGGTACTTCTTTGTTATTAATTATTTCAAAGAAATGCGAAGAAATCTTAATAAATATTTAATAAAATTTATGCTCAAAAGAAAGAAAATGAAAAACCGGTAGTTATGAATATTTATGGTTGGAGAATTTTCGAAAGTGAAGTGGTTTTATTGACAGGTATACAATGGATATCATCACTATAATTGCTTTCTTTAAACTTTTATGAATACTTTTAATTTGTAGTTATACTTTATTATTTATAATTTATTTCTTTTCATACTCATTTCTAGTTTAGATTAATAGAAAATAATGCTTTATACACCTGACATTATATGCATGTTTTTTTTAATAAGGAAATATATAATCCAATTGAATTTCCGGATATTTCCTGGAAAATTATATAAAGCAATTTTATTAGATCAAGTTAAACAGATTATCCAAAGCAGACTTCTAATTTTAAGTTCTGATATGTTTTCGAATAAGGGGTGGAAGAGGAGAGGGATAGAAGTTTAACACAGATTTCTCATGTTTAGTTTAAAAGCTGCTAACCTCTGAGAAAACAAATTGTATTAAATATTACAGAAATTAAGAGGTATACAACGATCAGTTATCAGTTTAATCAGTTATAAAACTTAACAATAGCTTAATTAGATCAGGAATAATTATTTTAAATGTTAATTTAGAAAAAAATTTATTTCATTTTTTTTTATTTGTGCGAAATTTTTTAATTTCATTTCAATACATATCTTATAGAAGGGAATATCTGGTAAATCCTTTAGATCCATATCTGCATTATTTTTTTAAATCCACTTTGTTGAAAAAAAGAGAGGGTTACGAAAAAAAATGTCTATAAATACTTTTTTATCAGTCAGAATCTGAAGACAGTAAGAAGTACTTTTCTAAACCTTTTGTTTTATACTTTGAAGATGCATCATAATAGTTGATCAATTTGCTAAATTAAGTGAGGGAAAGGAAATAGGAAAAATGAAAGGAAAATCTTACTTTTCAAACAGTGAGTCTCGAAAAGTGTTAAAGATTAGTGCTCGTGAAATGAGACAAAATGCTAAGCTCAATTTTTTTTTTTTTTTTTTTGAAAATTTTCAAAACAGAAAATCGATTCATAAAATTCCAAATTAATTCTCGTATAGATAATTTAATAAATGAGTTATTATTTAAATAAAAAATTTTGAAATTGAATCTATTAATTTTTTATTTGTAAAATTACATTCCGTCTTCATTTTTTTTATTTTAAATTTTATAATAATCCAACTCCTTAATAAAAAATAAATAAGGGATTTAAGAAATATACAATTGTAATAAAATTGAAAATTGTGGCGAAAATAACAAGACATCAAACAAACATAGAGCAAACGTTTATATATATTTTTAACTATATTTCATAAAAATCTAAATATTTTTTATAACTGATTTATTTCCTCTATATTAATGAATGAGATATTACAGATTCCTAGCAGTAAAGATTATAAGTTGCATCCACAGTTGTATAAGTTTTAAAAATACATTCTGGCCTCGTTTAATAAGAGAAAATAAATCTGTTAAAATCGAGAAAATTGGGAGTTATAATAGGATTTAGTTTATAATAGGATAGGATTTAGTTTAGTTTAGTTTTATTAACGTCCCGTTTTAAAGCAACACTAAGGATATTTTGGGATGGACCTCGTAATTTTGTTCAGAGGCCAGATGACGAGAACGACACATGAGCTGGCACCTCTCTTTCCACAGAGAGAAAAGTTTGGCCCTGACGTTTAACGTGAACCAGACCCGCTTAAATGACAGTTCTTCTGTGGAATCGGGTTCCGAAGCCGAGACCCTACCATCAGGCCACTTTTAAAGTACACAACAGGTAAATGCATCACGTAAATATCTAAAGAGTTCCCACAATAGGTAAACAGTTTTTAGAATGGCAATTATTTGAGACTGCACTCAAATTTTCAAATTCAACTTCAAATATTTAAAATTTTCTTACCGATTAAATTCTAGTTAATTTCATGAGATTATTACTAAAATATTTTCTACTATCAGTGTTTTGCCATGATTTAAAAATAAATATTTCTGTGCTCTAATAGAAAATTTTGATACTACTTTGCATTTACATGTCAGTATAACTAAATTATTTTATAGTATCCTTATGTGATTGATGTACATCAGCCGACACTCTATAAGTACCTAGAATATTTTATATATATATTAATAAATACTGGCCCTTAACGTATGAAAAATTAAACATTTCATACATCTCCTAAACTTTCTATAAAGAGCCAAATATCAAGGCCGCAAAATATGAAATAAAATTCCAATGTAAGAAAAAAAGGTTTTTCATGGAACATATATGAAATTTTATTTGACCCTGGATTAAATCAGCATGAGAGTGACATGTTCAACAAAGAGGTTTCCGTTTCTGCTTTATCATTGTGTGTTTAAAAGAAACTAGTGATGTAAATGCATGAAAAAACTATCGTCAAAAAATCATACTCATTATAGCCAAGACAGTAAATGATAAGGAGAGGTATTTTAAATATTCTTTGTTACAAAGCGAACAAACTGCTTAAATAATAATGTTACCATAACCTTTTTCGTATTTTGCGGTGATGGCAATTCATATTATAGATATTATGTATTCTATATAATATCTGAGGAAAGTGTATAATGATTCAAATACTTCATATTTAGTCTATAACAACCTGTCATTCTATAAAGTGTCTAGGTATTTCATGGAATGTTGGCGTTTCATATATTGGCAGCAATATATGTATTTGTATTTATAATATGTGTTAATTTAATTAAAAATATATATATGATCTCTAACACATTCTGTTGTTAAATGTTTTTATTATCATATAAAATTAAATATGTCTCTAAATAATGTAATTTAAAAAACAAATAACTAATGTGAAACATTTTCAAAACTTACTTTTATTTCCACATGAATTTCTAAATTTTTGTCTTTCATATTTTTTTTCTGTCATCAGTTTTGATACATATTTTATGACTTAAAATCATGTAAAACGAACTACAATTCTGATAATATCGTATTTTTTGGCTGTCTAATATATATTTGGCATATGATATATTCAATTGTATAACTAATAATCAAATATGTTGCCATATTTAACCTGTAGTGTATATCCTCAAAGTCTATGCATTTTTTCTTATTCAAACACGATTTTCTTAGTGAACTGCTGCATGACGCTTCGTCATCATGTATCAAAATAGTTCCTGGTTTCCGAGAAAATGGCTCTTTATTATGTAAAGCGTCCCTTGTGGCTCTCAAATTTAAATTCAAATATTTTGAATACTCTTAAGACAAATGATAATGATGTTTGTTTATAAAGACTTTTCCGCTGTGTCTGCATTCATGATTTACATATAAATATAGAAATTCGAAATGTGATTCAGTGTGAATTTCATGATATTATAGGACATCCTATTTATACTGCTATCTTTATTAGTCCTAACAATAATATTTTAGATTATTACTTAGGTCATATTATAATAGAATATCCTACAAAATAAGATTTATATATATATAGACAAGAAGTTAAATATAGCACTAAATAATATAGCCAAGCAAACCAAGCCTTTCGCTCAATACTCACTGTTGCTTTCCATAAAGTGTCCTGTTTCAACAGTTTTTAATACATTGCATTCAAATGCAAGCAGAGAAAAATTCTGAAAACACGTCAAAATTATACATTATCTTTATCGACTCAAATTATCTACCAGTGCATGGAACATCACAGCAGAAGCATTATAAAGTAAATTGCATTTTAACAGAAATTGATCGGCGGCTGCTTAGTGAAAGAAGTCCAAAAAATTGAATTATGAAACCCACGCTATATACCAGGAATATTCCAGGAAACACTACACTCAAATCACGATAACGTAGCCAAGATATATACAAAGCACATCACTTGTAGATATTAACAAAACAAGCAATTAATAAACTTCTAATATCGCCCAGCATGCAAAGAACGAATGTAACTCCAAAGAAATCATATCGCTTTTAGAACATTTTGGATGTGCATCAGTTCCCAACAACGCGTACAGCGCGTGATGTCATATGGATTTCTGTAGAAGAATCTACAGAACTCAGTTCTTGATAAGGATGAAACTATAAATAATAGATAAACTTTTGCATTTTCATAGGCATTGATTTTCTCCCATTAAATCCACCAATTCAGTTAGGGAATACTAAAGTAAGTAATCAATTAGATCAGCGTTTCTCAACCTTTCAATATTCGTGGCCCAGTTTTCAATCCTAATTTTCATCGTGCCCCCCCCCCCAGCTTACAATAAAATGTATACAACAATAATGTATATTGAGTATTCTGGATTGTGTTTTCAAATTATTTTTAACTAACTGCCAAAACAAGAGTAAAAGCGAGCCACGTTGGCGAGAAACCATATCTTGCATTTTGGACAAGCGGGCGGTGAACAGATGAAATGAATGAAAGCGGAGAAATTTTAAATATTATATTTGAAATGAAAGCCAAACAGGGAGATAAAGTAAAAGAATATGAAAGTAGGAAAATTTCTTAAATGAAAGTTAACTTAGACGGGGTGATCTAAATTTGGAAATAGAAAATGCATTTTTTAGAACAATAAAGAAATAAAACCGGAGCATTACAAAAAAAAGTGAAAAAAATAAGCAATATTTGTGGAAGGGAATCCACACGACCGATGCCGTCTCGAGCATGCGCGGAGCAAATGTTGTTTCATAGGAAGAAGGAAAATGTTCGATAACGCAAGTTTCAATTCCAGCCAGTCTCATTCGAGTCAATCCTTTTATTGCTATCGAATCTATCGTGAATGTGTATGTTATATATGTTTTCGTGTTAATTGCAAATCACCATATTAAATATTCACGGCAGCAGATTTATGCAGACTCATGAATAAATTTTTAAGCGGAAGTAAGCAAGTATTAGACGATAGTCAAGCATCAACAAGTACACAGACGAACGTGGTTCCGAAAATAAAATCAAGGAAATATTCTCAAGAATACTTAAATTTTGGGTTTACCAGTACTGAAATAAGTGAAGAAGAAAGGCCCATGTGTATAATTTGCTCAAAAATGTTAGCCGCAGATAGCATGAAACTAATAAACTTGGAAACGCTTCGTAGTGAATACGTCAACAAACCCAGAAAATTCTTCGAATTAAAATTAAAATCATATAAAAAGCAAAAATCATTTTTTAAAGAAACTTTGAGATTAAAAAAAGCTTTAATTGCATCTTCATATAAAATAGCCAGATGTAAAAAACCTCACACCATTGGTGAAGAGCTTATTTTGCCAGCAGCAATTGAGATTGTAGAAATAATGTTTGGAGATAATTTTTCAAAACAATTGCAGTTCATACTTCTTTCAAATGATACTGTTGCTTTTCGAATTGGTGATATAGCTGAAGATGTACAGTGTCAGCTTTTCTCGAAGTTGCGTGACAAATTGTTTTCAATACAGCTTAACGAAGCAACATATAGTAATATAGATGCTCATTTAATTCCTATGTTCGAATTTGTGATAATATGGCAGTAGTAGAAGAACTACTTTTCTGCAAATCAATAGAACTCAAAACATCATTACTCGCATTTAAATCTGCTATTTTAAATGATTTTATGAACGATGCAAACATAAAATGGAAAAATTGCGTCGGAATATGCACCGATGGTACTCGTTCAATGTCCGGAAGATTCCAAGGTATACAATCACTTGTAAAACAAAAATCGCCTCAGTGCACACATTGCATGATCCCCAGAGAAGCTTTGGCTTCGAAAAATCTTTTCCGCACTTTGTAAAGACATGGGTTCAGTACATTCAGCTTTGCTATTTGATTGCGAGGAAAGATGGTCATCACGTGGGACATTTTTACAACGTGTTTATGAATTTGTTAAAAGAAGAAATTGCCTTTTTCCTAGAAGAAGAAAACAGACAGGAGGCCGAGAATTTTCGCGATGGTTTATTTGTGATGAAATTGAGGTACTTGCTCGACATATTCGAGAAATTAAATAACTTGAATCTTGAACTCCAAGGAGCAAATACACATATGATTGATACGAGTGATAAAGTTAATACTTTTTGTAGAAAACTGAAATTGTGGAGCAGAAATTTAAAGCAAAAACCTAATGGTGTTTGCAAATGTGGATGATTGTTCTAAAACTTAAAAGGCTGAAGAAGAACATGTCAAAGTTGTTTTGTGACCATTGAAAATCATTTGGCCATGCTGGCAAAGAATATTATGAAGTATTTTCATGCTGACGACAGACTGATAGCTAGTTACTGGTGGATTAGGGATCCATTTCATAAGACTTCCGAAGGACTCTCAATTGATGAGGAAGAAAAATTCATAGACTTCACGATATGTGGCGAAAATAAAAGACAATTTAGTAATAAATCACTGTTAGAATTTTGGGCAGGAGTAAGAATGATTTTTCTGCACTAAAAACAAGAACATTTCACATTCTATTACCATTCAATATCCTACCTTTGTGAAACTGGATTTTCTGCTGTGGCTTCTTTGAAGACAAAATATAGAAACAGAATTGAGAGTGACTATTTCTAATATTAAGCCTTCCTTCGAAAAACTTTGCTCTGCAAGACAGGCTCATCAACAGGCTGTGATCAAGGAAGTCACTAATAATTATTAAATTTGTTTTTAATTTAGTATGTTTTGATTAAATAAGTTATGATTTAGTAAGTTGTTTTACTTTAATAATTTCTTAAATAAGTCGAAATGTATTTTGTTTTCTATGTGTACGTGTGCTTTCCTTTCAGTCAGTTAATCAATTTTTTAAAATAATATTTTCTCTTGGATATTCTCGCGCGCCCCTTCTAGTGTACTCGCGCCCCCCTATGGGGGCGCGCCCCACAGGTTGAGAATCGCTGAATTAGATCATTCATTCTGCATTTATGAAGAATCTAAGGAAATATATTTCTAACCATAAAAGTAATGTAATTGAGAAAAATTATTATAAATTCGTAACAATATGACAATATTAAATACTAATAAGTAGCTATACAAAATAAAATTTATTCTCACATTAGCTTTTTAATTAAAAAAAAGGAATGTAAAAGGGGGGAGGGGGAATGTCCCTTACCAAGGAAGAAAAAACAAATCTCTTTTTAAGCTTAGTTATCGTCTATTTGTTTATTCACTAAGGAAAAAGCATTACGTTAAATGAAAAATAAGGCATCTTAATATTATCAGAACATAAAGAAATATCTTTCATGCATAATCTATAATTATCGATTAACATAAACCATAAAAATATTTATAACGCAAATTTACTTTAGTCATACCTATTTCGTTCTGAAGTTGGTTTCGTCGAATTAATGCCTTCTGTAGAAGTACTAAATGAATGCTATGAACATTAGAATGAATTAATTATGCTATGAACATTAGATGCTATTAATGCTAATTATTATGCTATGAACATTAGATGAATTAATAATGCATTTTTCTGATTTAGTGCAGAATATCGTTATTATATAACCTACTCTTGAACAAAAATTGCGATTTCTTCCTTATTGTTTCGTTTTATAGTAAATAAGATATGTCTCAATAAGTAGTCGTTATTTCATAATTTATGGTTATGTACTATTTGAAGAGGTACTTTTATGTAACAATGACTCTCTGCTGCAATTTTTTTTTTACTAGTGCTTATTTAATATGTTGAATCTACATCTGTTACTTATACCATATAGCAAACAATATTTAAATTGAACCAAGAACAGTTTAAAGATCTCTCGCACATCTAATGAGATACATTATTTATTAAATGAGAATGGAATGGTGATATATGTTCCAAAAAGTGCACTAAGAATATAGCATTCCTAAACCAACATTCCATGCTCTTCCTTTTTTTAAATAAATAAATAAAATTAATTTAGAAAATTGAAATACATCAAAAGCAATAGAGTAGGGGAACACGTCTTGGAACTAAAATCATATTGATATAATCTTGAGTCAATTAATTAAGGAAAATTTATTTCTCAGTCGGAAAAGATATATGAAACCTCGTTTTTATTTAACCGATAAAAAATATAAAGAAAAGACAATATGATTCAGTGAATGAAGTGCTAAGCATGTATACATGATTTATGGAATTGTCGCTTGAAAAAAATAATTATTTTTTTTTATTCTTGAAAATGCTAAATATTAGTGCTGGTAGAGATATTTACTCAAAGAATAATAATTTAAAGTATTTTTGTTACATTTTCTAGATTTACTTATTCAGATGTACAATTAGAACACATAGGTATTTCTTAAGACATTGTACTCTTTTACCAAGTAATTATTTTAACCGATATAAAATGCATATATTTACCTTTCTTGTCATAAATAGCTACAATATTCATTGTAGGAGTTGCGAGTAAAGCAAAATTTTCTCCCTCTTTTAATAAAACATTTAATTTACAGACCTTCTTTCATAATGGGAATGATTTAAGTAATCTTGCCATGATTGGAATAATAGATAATAACGAATGCTTTTAAGAATATTTTATTTTTAGTTCTATTTAACTCATTTTTAACGCTAACTTATCTCTATAATTGTTTAATTTAGTTCCTTTTTAAGAGGGAGGGGGTGAATTTCTGGCTTTAAATGAAGTCTTATATTATTCCAGATATATTATAAATAACAAATCTAGAATGAAACGGAATCATAACTGCTGAAAACTATCTATTGTATCAAATCTGTTATCTATCTGTAAACGTGCAATTGAAGTTTTTCGCATACACAGAATGTGTAGAATCGAGTCTTGAGATGAATGTTCTCTCTTACAATTTAAAAGGAATCCTTAGAGTGTAACCCTCCAATCAAAAATTTTCAAATACAGCATTTTATTTCAAAGAAGACCAATAAAAGATTTTTATGAAAAAACAGCACAAAAACTGAAATATAACTATATCATGACGAGTTATAAAATACTTCTCTCCTGTTGCTTTCCTACAAGAGTAAAAACAGTTTGAATGAGAAAATGATTTGAAAATTTCTAAAGCAGTCCTCATTTTTTTCAAGAATTTACTGGGAAGGTAGGCCTTGTTAGCTCATTTAGGAAAATTTGTGACTTTTATATGGATTCTGAAGTTGAGATCTTTTAGAAAAGGATATTTTCCATGAAATATGTTTCCTTGATAATATACACACAACCTGAAAAAGAAAAATACACTTCGAGGTAAAATTATACCAATATTAAAGCGCTTGGAGCAGAAAATTAGCAATGGATAAAAAAACGTTTTTATTCTGGGATGACAGAATTTCGAAGAAAAATTTTGCATACTTTCATTATTCACATAAATATTTAAAATTTTCTTTATTAACAAACTGAAATGAAACAGTAAATTTCATAATAAATAATTTATAATTAAAACTATATTAACCTTTGAATGATGGTCAGTTGGAAAGGAATTTTATCTTTAAAATTTGAGCTCGTTTGGGACAAAAAGGAAAATCCTCATCATTTTTTTTTCAAATCATTGGAACAGGAACAAAGATCCCTTTTGATTGGCGCCGAAACTGTCAACTCTTGTCACTTCTCATTATTCATCAATTGATTCAACTCTTAGGATTAATGCTCTTTATCACCAAATTGACTCGAAACTAGTACCGATTTGGAAAATCTGGTCACCGCTTTTTCAAGGTGTTTTTAAAATCTGAAGAAAGAACAAAACTACACGTAGTATGTTTAAAATATAAATAAAAAGATAAATAAGATTTAAGGAGAGATTATTTTCTATAGATATAGTAACTGCAACATATTTTATGGAGGGTATAAAATTCATAAATCCATTCTACTGTTATAAGAATCATAACTGCAGTAAGAAAAAAAATTAACAAAGATTAAACGAAATCATTTTTCCGTCATATCAATGTGCTTGAAAATAGTATGATGTAAAGAGATTAAATGTTTTTTTTTTTATTTTGCACATTTTCAGTTAAATGACTTCCATTTTTTTCAGAACATTAATATAAAACTCAGAAGCTTTTAATTTTACACTATTAGCTTGTAACTAGATTGTTAAAATCTATTTAAATAAATTTAAATTTATAATAAGTTATCATATTAACATATTTCATGAAGTTTTATAGTAATTAATTAATTTTCCTCCGATTTTTTGATACATTGAACATTATGGAAAACACAGTATACAAATGAATGTGTGTGTGTGTGTGTGTGTGTGTGTGTGTGTGTGTGTGTGTGTGTGTGTGTGTGTGTGTGTGTGTGTGTGTGTGTGTGTGTGTGTGTGTGTGTGAAGTTGAAATTACGAAGAATTGAAATATTTTTTTTATTTATGAATTATAATTTACTAAGTGATCTCGTCGAATATTTTCTAGGTTTCTTTGAGTGATTATTATGAAATTTTATATTAATTATTTTCAATATTGGATATCAACATTATAAATAAATGGATTGTTCGAATAAATTATGTTATTTAAAGTAGCCGATTATAAAATATATTCTTTAACGTAATTAAAAGACGAGTTCAAGACAAGTTTACATTTTAGTTTCCAGGCAGATATATGTTTTAAAGGGGATTTAATAAAAAGAATCACTAATTAAAAGTTATCCATATGAATAAAATTGAAATTTTCCTTGCACATTAATAACTCTAGATCAATTTCATCAGAAATTAATAGACGTTATTGTAAAAAAAAATAATATTTCAATTTTTAAATTTGATAAATCTATCTCAAGTAATATTAATTTTATATAGTCAGCATGATGAAAACTTAGTTTAAAAATCAGGAAATTTAATATAACTTTAGGAAACTAATAAAGTTATTATAAAGATTAAGGAATTTAGTATTAAAATTAGAAATATAATAAAATCAAATTAGAAGATGAAGGATTATAATTTAATCTTCCTCTATTCCTTGGATCTGCGTGAAAGTAAATTTGTAAAATGGATATTCACTCTAACTAATTAATAAACCCAACTCTATTTTATAGGCGAAGCTTTTTCTAGCAGATGTAACTTGTTACTATCTTAAATATAAACGATCAAAACACCAACGGCTGTAGTTGCTGAAGAGTTGTGGTTAGAACATAAATTGGAAATATAACAAAATAAAATATGAAGAATTTTTTAAAAGAAACAAACAATCAGAGATCTATAAACTATGGTGCTAAAATTTCCTCTCCTATGTCGAGCAATATCTTGAATCGTTTATGATAGGTCCTTGGTTAAAATAGTTATACAATGAGTTCTTCAACAAAATAAAATTAAGTAAATTAAATTTTCAGTAATTTTTTTGAGAAAAATCATTTATACTCTTTGCAGAGGGACGTAATAAAAAAATCAAGGATCTATTCAAAACAATTACGATAATTTCAATCTACCTTTTAAAGAAACGGATTGTCATTAGGTGAAACAAAAGACCAAATCATCAGTGACAGTGGTTGCTAAAAAAAACGGTTAACATCAAATTAGGAACATTTTAAGAGTAAAATATAATATATAACAATTTTTAAAACAAAAAATCAATCGCAGTCATTAAAAAAATACAATACTATAGTTTTATCTTCCTTATCGAGTAACATCTTAAAATGATTTGCGATTTACTGTTTGTTAAAATGGTTAACCAACAAGTTTTTAGCCCACGAGTAATGACAAAAAAATTAAATTTTGAAGCTGTTGAAATAGATTTTATGCATGCACATTCAAAATCAGTTGAATTGTATAAACACCTTAACTAACATGAGCTATGTTATGCAATCAGCAGTGGGAAAATATTATGTGTTTTAATTACGTCTAGACAGTTTGAGGAAACTTTTAAAGAGATTAATACATTTCCAAACTTCATTAATTATTCAAAAAGCATTTTTTAAAGTCTGACATTGCAACAAAAAAATTAAAGTTTTTAAATCATTATTATTTATCAACTTTTTTGATTCTTTCTTAATTTACTTTAAAGAAATCGTCGGGCATTTTCATTGCAGACACATCATATAAATGAAATTTACAAACCAATCATTGTTTAGCATTAATTTCCTTCTTGTTTTCCTATATCTTCCAGAACAGTTTTGAAAGAACAAATGTCAATAATTATTTAGAAATTCGTTAAAAGGTGGAATATTGAAGGGAAAATAGTTCTTTTTTCGAATTAAAACTTTGAAATAATTAAAAATATCAGAAGTTGGGATATTTCAAAATTTCGTAAAAACTCAAAACATTTTAGCAAGAAAATTTTTTATAAGTGCTTATAATATATTGCAGAAACTTATAAATGTGCATATGACAGCCAGACTAATATATATAAATAAAAATTGATAGCATTACGGAATTATTTCTAAACTTTGAAAAATTTGATATGTAAATAAATTTATAAAAATCTGAATTTAAAATTCTTTTTTTAAGAATTATTGTTTATCAATGGCTTCATTACAAAATCCATTTTTCTTTTCTTTTTTGACTAACACTGAACGTAATGCTACGGCTCAAAGACAATTTGGAGCAGAGAATAAGTAATAAAATGGCTGCCGAAGAATACATATCAATCACCATTTTCTTAATATCGCATTCTAATTTAAATTGGATAAAAAACACAGTAAAAAAGGGGTGGATTTTGTTTAGTTTAAATTAGTAATGTTCGATCGCTTTTTGGCTTTTTATTTTTTAAGTTTTGAACCTCATATATAAAATACGACAAAACCTTCGATAGTGTGTTTCCTTGGACAACAAGCGCAACTGCTGTACAGAAATAACCGCATCCAAATGGTTAGAAAATTTTTCAACAATCAAATAATAAACACAAATTTCTTTTTTACAATATGTTCATAAAATTCTAGATAAACTGAGCATTCTAACCAATAAAAAATTTATTTTTAACACATAATTGTCCGGAGAAGCACCCAACTTTATCGAATGTTGGTCGAAGAAATAACTGTTATAACTTTATCAAAGAAATAACTATTAACTGATATATATATATATATATATATATATATATATATATATATATATATATATATATATATATATATATATATATATATATATATATATATATATATATATATATATATATATATATATATATATATATATCTGTTTTTCTTGTGGGAATTAGAAAAAGTTCGTTCTATTTTAAAGGTCCATTTTTAATGTATTTTATTAACATTATCAGTATTTATTCCATTAACCTAATTTTTTTAAATGATTGGAAAAATATTAATAACATAAACGCTTTAAATATTTTGATTAGGCTTTGATGTGGAAGAAAAAAAAATGATTCAAACTTTTTTAATATGAATTTGGAGTGTCTATAAAAATTTATAATTAATGAAATTTGTTTTACAAAACATTTTTTGGTTGGTTTGTGATAATTAAAACTAATCAACTATAAATAAGATATCTCACTAAAACAATTTTTCAATTTTGTTAGATAATTAAAATTTTCTTGAGAGTTTGTAAAGCAGTGTTGACTTTAAAATAATTGTGATCTTTCTTACAAAAGGGATTTTCATTATATCTTTATGATTAAAAAAGAAAAAAAAAAGGAAGGAAGACATAATAATTATACCTTTATGATTAAAAAAGAAAGAAAAGGAGGAAAAGCAAAAAAATATTTAAAACAAAGAAATGTTTGAAGGAAGGATTAGTATTAGTTAAAGAAAATTTTTTTCATGTTTTCGATTTGATGAGGCTTAATTTGATGATACACTTGATGATTGGAAGCTAAAAATGTTGCATTATAATTTGCTAAATCTTTAAAGAGAAAATAAAGTTTCTGCCTTGAAAATGAGTTCCTAAGAATAATATTTAGATAGAAATTTAAATCACATTTTTTTAAAGACAAAATATTTTGATAAAAACCTCGAATAGCTACTAAATAAAATTTTAGTATTAAGAATATATAAACAAATATTTTTCTTTACAATATATTTTTAAATATATATCACCGATGTAGATTCTATTTACAGTTTTCAGATTAATTTTATAAATAAGTCACCGATGTGGATTCTTTTCACAGTTTTCAGATTAATTTTAATTCATAGCTTTCAGATATCAGATTATGATCAGTTAAGATAACACTAATTTGTAAATTTGTACAGTAAATGTACATGTACATTGAGTAATGTAATGAGTAAATGCACAATGTACACAGTAAATGTACATTGAGAATCTATCTACATCCTTAAGCAATGAAATTAAAATATTCACAGTTAAGCATATGAATAAATATGATAAGGAAAGAAAAAAAAAAGGTGGCACGAATGTTTCGCTTTAATAATGATTCATTTTTTCCAATATGTGAAAGTTAAAAATAATATTTATATTTCAGATTTCATTGATAAGATAAACTTCATGTTTACCATGTCTGCATTTCTTCCACTAAAGTCTTTCTGTAGCAGCTGCATTATTCTATCTTCTCTTTTGGATAATAGATGGCGATACCTAATTAGGTACACATCCCACAGCGCATTGCGATTGTAATTAAAGAGATGTGATGCTGTTCTGTTAAGAGATGCGCACGTTAATGCCATGGCTTGTCTTCGTGTTTTGTGTGAAATGTGATCATTAAAGAAATGTGGGAACATGGGTCCCACTGCAAAACATGGCAGAGGAAAACATGAGTCCTCTTGCTTCCACTGCATGGATCATAAGGATCTTCATTCACCACATTGGCTCCAAAAGGAAAAGAGTGATCTTCAATCTGCCACAATGGCGCCCAACGAAAAAAAATAATTCCATCATAATTGTCTTTAAAATATGTTTTCACGTATTGTTTTGTAATTTGAATTATGAATTTATGCACATATACAATGATAATGATATGATGTAATGTTTCAGATAGAAGGAATGATTCCGTGTGTATCATAAGAAAATAAGACTTTGGAATTTCAACTTCTACACTGGTTATTTTTCTGTGTCTTGGTAAGAAAATCATACTAAAACCGGTAAACAGAATATATTTCTCAGGTCTATTTCTCTTTCTCAAAATCGCAGGAAATTTAGATGAAAAAATATTAGAAAAAATGTTATTCTTACAGATTTATTCTTAGAGATAATGTTATAAATAAATAGCCCTGAAGCTCACCTTTTGGAAAAAAGCTGATAAATTAGAATGATTAAGATTACTTTTCACCAATAAATTTGGAATAATCTGCCAATTCCATAACTAATAATGACAAAACTATACATTTTAGCTAAGTTCATCTTTTTCAGAATTTTCGTAATAGTTCAAAATTTATTTTATTATTAAGGCAACACAATAAGAGACCTAAAGTATATATTGAAGAAAAACATCAGCCTTACATATCAAAAAATAAAGGCATCATTCTTTTCATTAGATGGTATCGTAGTTTAAATAGTAATTGAAAAAGTTATAAAATGTAATTTTAAATACGATAACAAACTATTCATGAATTTATATATAGAAATAACATCAGTTAAGTTGTAAAAGACTGAAAAATTTTAATCTGTAATAGCAAAAGACAGATAAATAAATTTAAACGGAATATATATATATATATATATATATATATATATATATATATATGGCTTATGTCCCATTTGCCATGCCATGAAATATAGGTAATGTATATATATATATATATATATATTTATGGGATACAAGCTCAAACCATACTTAAATATGTGGCAATTTTTACAAACTCTAAAATTAGGATTCAGCACTCTGAAACTTTGAAAAAAAAATGCTTTCTCATGAAAAGTGAAATTTAATCATAAGTTCTTTACTGCATTTTAATAGATAGTAATAGATTAATAAAACACATTTTTTTAACTGATCATAATTCTTTTTTAAAACTTTTTTTTTGTTTTAAATATTTCTTTGTTTTTTCCTTCTTTTTTACAGATACAGAATATCTGTAATTAAAGAGATAGATTAAAATATTTAATTGAGGAAAGACAAACATTTTTAAAACGTAAGTATTTTCTCCATCTTTTTTTTCTGACACGTGCAATAGTTTAAACTATTCATTTTCGTGTCCAAATGGGTAAACAATGCACATACATCATAAAACAAAAGGATATTGATAACCATTGAATATCATCTATAACAGAACATTAGAAAAAAGATATCTTTTATTTGTATGGTGCAACTTACCTACATTTATCATTGATTGAAATTCAAACTGCATCTGAAATTCAATTGCGTAAGCATTCTTCAAAATTAGGCTTCTTTGCAATAGTTATGATTGTTTTCACCTCTATATTTTTGTAAGACTTTCCGAATAGCGTTTTATTCTTACTTTAGATTTGTTGAATGCAATCATATAGTAGTATTTTCATCGTGTATATTGAAGTATTTTCAATCTCAATATCCGAGAAATTTTAATTAAAAATCCATATTTTTCCCAGTATTAAAAAAATTCTATAAAAATAAAAGGATATTTTTTTTTGACTTCATACTGAAATTTCCTTGCAAAAGAAACTTCAGACTACAATTAATTATAAAAAGAAATAAGCATTCAAAATAGGACAACTAATAACAGAATAGGAGAAAATCCTATATGTTTTTTCCCCAATTACAGAATTGAAAATGATAAATTAATTTGTCTTTTTTATTTTATTTTGCTCGTATTGGTATCATCTTGGGAAAATTTTAAACATCGATGCAGCATGTACATTATATCATGGAATAATTGAAATTCATTCAATAATATATAACAATCATGTAAAAGCATAATATATTCTATAATCTTGAATCTCACTTTTTTTACTAAAAACACCAATATGTTTGATTTGAATAACCACCTAATGTGAAATATTCGATCTCATTATTTATGTATCCTGTTGCCATGTATTAGTAAATCAATTAAAAATACAATAGGTGAAATCAGGTTTAGAAAACGAACGAATTAGGAAAAAAGTATCATTATGTATTTTTGCATATTATAAATATAAAATAAATTATTAAATAGAAGCATCATATATTAAAATGGATGTCAATTTTCTTGGAAAGGACGATGCGCCAGTAGCTTGAAGAAATAACAGTATTTAATAAAGTATACATTCTTTAGATGGATATTATTATCATCATTATTAGATGGTAAATATTTAGATGATATTCACCTTTCATCTAAATCATAATGATGTTCGAAGATTATAGAAAAATGCTTCCATTTTTTTTCATTATATTAGAGTTAAAGAGCATTTTTAGCTGGTGCAAATGCACTGTCGGTGGAATCGATTACATGCATATAAAACCAATGCAATAAGTCATGTCAGTACAATAAGTTTGCATCTTACAGGAAAAGTAATACGTAATTTATTTAACCATTCTGACTATCACATGTTTGCAAAGAATTTTTTTTTTTTACGACTCATTAAAAATTGTTTTTTATTCTTATTTAAAAGAGTGATTAAATTCGATAGGATAAATACTTTTAAATCTCTAATTTAAGTTTGATTCAAATCTCATTTCATGTTTAGAGATACACATACACATCGATTCTGTTATTTTCTAATTAGATGAAATTCCTTATTTAAAGAATTTGATTCATTGCGATATGCAGCCATTAGAGAAATGGAATACTGTCGATAAATCTTCATTTGATTAATGTTGTCGACTTTCAATTGGCTTTTTTATTTTTGATAATTAAACACAGGTTATTCCCCTTTGTTGGCAAATATCCGACTCCAAAAGCAAACTTGATTTATGGTTTGATAACACATTAATTGAAAATGGCTTACAGTGAAGATATTTCACATTTTTTTTTCTAGATATGCTAAAACGACAATGCAAGAGGAGAACATTATTTTCAGGCTTTGTTATAGCTTTAAACATCCACAGTTTAATTTATATTATTCTTCTGTTCTAAAAAAAAATTAACCTTCTATTAACTTTATATTTTATATCAATTCGTAAATTGCTTGCAAAACAAAGATGTGTGGAGGATTTTTTTAAATCCATTTCATTCTTTAAGAATTCAATATTAAATTAGCAAATTATGAAATAATATTTTTTTATAAAAATAATAAAGTAAAAATTAAAAAGGGGCTCTCTACAATTTTTTCTTGTAAATTCCACAATTCTTTTCATAAATCAAAAACTCCAGGTAAAACTTCACATTTTGTATGCATATTTAAATATCTGATTAATCCTTCAATTGTCCTAAATAAATGAAATTTTTGATTCAACTTTCGTTTTCATTTTTTTTTCAACAAAATACAGAAAAGAAATAAATATGCTTGCACTGATCATTCAAATTTATTCATGGACTAATCACACTTGATTATGATTTAGAATCAACAGTTGCAATAAAATTTCAATTACATATTTATTTTATTTGTTATAAATGGTTTCTTCAGTGAAGCATCTTTAATCTTAAGATTTTGATTAAGAATTTTCTCATATATTTTACTAATCTTACTGTACTGTACATTTGAACTATACAGTTCCTAATTTTCCACTAATACAATAACTTTTGTGCTGAATGCAGATGGGTTCATAAAAAATGTAGATATAGAAAATAAAAATATTCGACATTGTAGTTTCGTTTACAATATAAAAAATGATATATAATTCACATATCTCAATATCACTCAATAAAAATTTATCTGATTCAATCAAATTTTCTTGATTATGTAAAAGAAAGCAACATTCAACTTATAAGAATAATAAATATATTTTGACGAGTTAAATCCTTCATCAGAAATACCGACATTTATAAAAAGGTCGGTAGATTTTTTACAAAGGTACTTAACATTTTTTCCTTCAAATATTTCTTATGGAATGAAACCTTAATTGTAAGTGCAATAAAATTCGAAATTTATTAAATGCATACGTTAAATAGAAACGTACACAAAATAGGAAAATAGATCTCATCTTCATACATTTAACTTTAATAATGGATAATGTTAAGATAAATGTAATAATAAAATAAAAAAATATATATATAATTTAAAATATATTTAAAAATTAATTGAAATTACACAAAGAACTGTGCGCTGTTAAATTGCTACCATTATAAAGATATTTTCTTCTAACTGTAAGATGGTTCGAAATATTTTTTGGGGGTTGCAATGTTTTCTGTGATTAGATGAAAGGCTTAATATGTATCACATAAAGGCTTACAATGTATCATATAAAGGCTTACAATGTATCATATAAAGGCTTAAAATGTATCACACAATATCTTAATATATATCATCTTAATTTTTGTATAATTTTTTAATTTTTTTAATGTAAAAAGCCTTATAATAAGAGACTACGTAAAAGAGATTTGTAGTAAGTAAGTGGTTAGTATTCTTAATTTCAACCAATTAAGATTATTGATGGCATATCTACAAAGGAATAGGCTTAAAACGTCTTAACTTATGAACCTCATACTGCCTTATTTGCACTAAAATTTTTGGACTTAATATCTTAAATATAATAAATTTATTCTTTTTATATAATATTCTACAATGTATATAATTTCTTCTACTACTTTCTGATTTAATGTTTAATCGTGTTCGACGAGTTCACAGTCGTATTTCTGAAACTCTATCCCGAACCACTTTCTTCTAAATTAGAATAAATTCTTTAAATAATAGGGATTGTCCCCAAGGTCCCGTATTGATCTCAAGATTTCGAAAGCCTTTCCCCGAAGCAAATTGAAAATACTAAAAACTTTCAAGCGCTGACAAAGATTCTTATCTAGTTTTCCCGAAAGCTTCTCCCCGCATCTGCTCCATTCTCAGTTCAGAGAAGGACAAACGCTGCGACCACTTCTCCATTCTAAAACTAAATTAAACCTGCTTTCGAATTCTCGAATTTTACCTGCACAAGAATCTGGGAGACAGAAGTTGCAGTTTGATGGATGTCGCAGCTAAAGGATCGCTATATACAACGGAGAATTTCACTGTCATTCTTTTCAAAAGTAAAACATATGCACAAAGTAATTCTATGTTCGTAAATTTATAATTATTATTTAGAACCTGTTAAATAATCTGTATTCAACAGAATATTTAAAAAAATTTTGAATACCAAAATACAAATAAATTACACTTCGAATTATAAAGCAACGTCTGTGTAATTGAAGGAGCAGGATTAAATACATCATCTAATCTTTCTTGCGAAAATAATTTACCCATAATTCTGTAGATCAAATTTTTAACACGTAAATTGTGTTTTGGGCTGATGTCTTTACCACGTTTACCTCTTCTATAAATTTATTGAGAGTTGCATAATCTGAAAGTAAGCATCGTTATAGATTATCCTGTATTTCAATTTTACAGAAATGCACATTATTTCAATAAAATATATTGCAACATTTGATTTGAATGGCAATTAATATATCTGAAAATTAATTTACTGCCAACAATTTATTTACATGAAATTGGCAACTTCAGAATACTTCTTCTTTGCGTCACAATTTATATGAAATAATGTGATTTCAGCAGCAAAATTTCGTTCAAATAATTACAAAAAAATATAAGTGAAATGCGTTTTGTCACAACTAAGATTTTTACTCTTTTCAGATACTGCATCAAGATTCATTTCTACGTGCAATTAATATTCATCAATTAAATTTGATATAGTCATTGCTTTTGCTTGTATTAAAAATTTTATCAATGAAAAATACAAATTATAATTATGGGTTCATTGATGATTTATATATTTTTTTTTTATCAATGAGATGCTATTTATGTTACATTGGTCTAAGAAATAAGCTTCCGCAATTAATCTTGCCAATGGAAAACGTAATAATCTAGAAAGAATTTTAAAAACATAGATTTAAAGAACATTTTTTATTCATTTCTAATAAATAGGCCATCCCAGTTGCAGCATATTTCACTTTCAAGAAGAAATTATTATTATATCACACAGAAATTTGTCTTTAATTAAAATTCCTTCATTATAAATTAAATATGATATATTTTAAAATGAATTGTTTATAAATCCGATGAATAAATCTTATACAATAAATAATTCAATCACAATTCAAAAATAATGACTTTTCTTTAGGCTTTCGTGACTTATAAACAATTTTATTATGCACAACTTCTACTCTATAATTCAAACAAAACGTTACCAGATCCATATCAAACTACAACAAACAAAGCATTTATTTTATTTCTTTATTTCAATTCAAATTTGCATTGCTACCGACTTCCTAATCTATTTCTTTTTAACATCAGTGTTTCGGCAAAAACATCAAGCAAAATAATTCAAAAATTGAGACATTTTATTTATAAGATTTAAATTATTTGTATATGAATGTAAAAGCACTTTGACATTTCCTATTCTTGCTTTTTCTTAGTTACATTTTACAATTCTATGTTTTATTCTGGTATATATATTATAGTTCCTTCCATGACTTCTGAAGGAATCAATGAAATAAAAAGTGTTTAAAAATATTCTCTTACTTTGATGTATTTTATCCAATATAATAATTTGAATCTTTTTATATAATTGTAATATTTATTATATTTCTTAACTAAGTCAAAATTCTGCATTTAGTTAAATAACACGATTAAAATCTCCGAAACTGGAAAAAATATCCATAAAAAAATCAATTTTTAACACCTGAAATAATTATTTTATCATAAAACATGATAAATTTAATATCTGAGCAACCACCTATTGATTTTACTTTATCGATAGTTAACTTTTCTGGCTTTTAAATATACATCAAATAAATAATATCTTCTCTATTTGATATAAATGCTGTACTTAAATAAAGAATATCAAAATAAATGAAATAAAAGTAAAACCCTTTGAAACAAATATTCTATACAAAGTATTTCTGTAGCAATATCAATTGATAGATTTTTTTATAGCAAGATTTAAATACATGTAACTGATTTTTTTTTCTTGAGCTGAAAAATAGTTCTCAGAAAGAAACAAATTCTTTCTTTTTTCAAACATGTTTACATTCGAAATATTATTAAAACCATCCTATAATAAATATTTCAGATATTTATATTTATTCTGCAATGAAAACTCTTTTATTTACTTGAAGAAGGTTTCATTTATGCATCTGATCTTTTTTTGTAATTCACTACACAAAATATATTTATTCTGCAATGAAAACTCTTTTATTTACTTGAAGAAGGTTTCATTTACGCATCTGATCTTTTTTTGTAATTCACTACAAAAAAGTAGCTACATAAATGCCTTCTTTTCACTGAATTTCAGCATTAAATATTTGCTTGCTTGGGATTGCAGGACAGAGATCTTAATATATTTTGGTTAAAAAAATAAAATTGAAATAAATTTATAATTATTATTTCAGAAAATATGTAACAAAATAGTAACTGTTCTTTGTTTACAGATGAAAAACTGCTAAGTTTATTCAGCATTTATCCTTTTAAATCAGTTGAACTTGAAAATATTTCACTTAAAAAAATTCTCAAAATCCAAGTCGAAAATACCTGAGGGAAAAATAATAACGTGAAAGATATGAAGTAAAAGAAAACTAAAATGTGAAATTTTCAACTCAAAGCAATATTAAGGATGACAACAGTCAATAATTGTTTCACGGCATTATTATAACAATATTATATTTAAATAGAAAAGGTTATTCATATATTAATTCTAGCTTTTACATTTACTAAGACATTTCTTCATTTATTTTTACGTTTCAATATATCATCTAAGCACATTTCTATAATTTTACCAAATGGATCATTTTAATTTATTTTGGCAACTTTAAAATCATTTTGCCATTTATTTACAAAGAAAAGGAAAGAAATGACGAAATCTTTTTCCTATATTGGCATATAGGTTCATACGCAATCGAACATTTTATTAAATCATTTTTTGCCTTACGATTAACATTCAAATGCCTCAAAATTAAATGTTTGCAATCTAAGCAATCACACCTGTGTAGAAATTTTTTCATTAAATTTTAAGCAATTTGTGAAGTTATTCAAATACACAAAATGAATAAATTCGTTAGATAATTTCGGTATATCGACATCTTTATTTTTGGATATTGCAATTGAAATAAATTCCATCAAATTTACCATAAATAGGAAATTTTATATAGGATTAATAAAGCATTATCACTCGAACATCAACAGTTAGCACTGATCAACATTAAATTAATATGAAGCATAATGAAAAGTTTACTATGAGATTTAAGCTGGCATCGAAAACCCCGAATTTAAAGGGGCGTTGCAGGTTCGAGACCCGATGCACCAAAGAGCCTTCGTGTAAGCGGACACGGTGCACGCTAAATCCGTCGGGGCCAAACGTCCTCCCGCTGGGGTATTATGGAAATTCGGAGAAGGAGGTACCAGATCAGATGCCGTCTTTGTCATTTGAACGCGGTTCAAAAATGTGAAGTCATACCAAAATATCCCTAATGTTATTTTAAAACTGGACGTTAATATAGCTTAAAGAAATTTCATAATTTAGTTGAAATGAAAAAAGAAGTATGATTTCATTACAAATATCAAAATAACACAGGTGCATATATGGTTCACACAGCATTTATCATTGAAGTGCCAACAATTAATAAGTATGATATAAGAAATGCAGCAATTTAAAATGAAATGAAATAATTTTTTACATTAATGAAATATGGCACTCATGGAAATGTTAAATGAGGCAATACATAGAATATGGAAATAAAAGGATATTTTAATAAACTGATTTTCTGATAAATTTTATATCAAAGCACAACTTATTAAGAATAATTCTATGGCGAGAATTAATTTTAAAAAATAATTCTCGCACTAAAATAAAATCTTAAAAAATAATTCTCACAATTTTTAGAAAAAGTATGTGGCATCACTATATCTAAATAATTTTGAGAAAATAGGTGTTACTGTATGAACGCGATGTAGAAAGAATTATGCGCACTGCATAAAGTATATATAGAAAGAATTATGCACACTGCGTTATATCACCATCCTTCTGATTTTAAAATCATTGGGAAATGCACAAATCTTATTTTGCTATTTTGATACTCTGACATTTATTACACGTAACAAAATATTGATTTTTCAATTTTTTTTTTGTTTTGTTTTGTTTTACCTTGTTGAAAAAAAATTCGTGTATCTTATGTTGTTTTACTTATTTTCCCCTTTTCCGCTATGCAGGTCCAGTTTTCCATAACAGTTTTAACTGTATTTCTTTTCTCATGATTATTGCTTTACATCGACCACAACCAATGAACTTTTGAGTTTCAATAATTCATTACAAAATTCCTTACAAATAAATTAAATGCATTTATCAACTTATAAGGAATTTAAATTATTTTAGCAGATTACAAATTTTATTTCTTTCTTTCAAAATGCAGAATTATTGGTTCTTTCTTCATTTCTTCATCAAAATTCTGCGATTTTGCGCTATCCTGAAACGCTCACATAAATGGCATCACTTTGTTTATTCAATTTTACATAAATAAGTATCTAACACTTTTTCGTTAATTTAACTCTTACATTCTTTGTTAATAAGAAATGTAAATGCCATAAATGAAAAATTATCAATAATATATATTTGATTAAAATAATTTATGATAATTTCCTAACAGTTTTTGTTTAATGACAATCAGAATATTAATGAATATCAATTGTAAAACAAAAACATATATTAAAACGCATAATACGCCATTTTAACTAATTTTTCGATCTAAAAAACTGGCACTTTTACCGAATGTTTTCTTAAAATAATATGCTAATTAACAATATATAGAACATGATCTAAGAATATCAGTGCGGTAATTTTTGAAGCTGAAAATGTGAGGTAAGCTTCTTATTAAAGGAAAAGAAATTAAAAATAAATGCTATGCCCTATTTTACAGAAGCAGAATACGTAGGGGCATTTTTAAGTGCAAATTTTATATATATTAATTAATAAAGTGTTTATCACTATTTTAAAGGATGGAAATTAATATTTTTCCATTAAAATTTAATTTGAATGTGAAAATTCTACATAATTTTTTTAATCCTATATCTACTAATGAGTGGCATTAAAGTATAAAAAACAAGTTTGAATTACCAAAAATCCTAAATAAGTTCATCAATAAATAAATGAATGAATAGTTTAAAAGTTTTTTTTTAAATATTACAAAGTTCTGGAGTGTCTGCAGTCTGTATCTTTTTTATAAACATTTTATTTTCTGAAGTGCTATTGTAGCGGTTAAAGTAAACTGCATAATACCACATTCTATGCGTTGTCTTTTTTTATTACTGTATTCCAACCAGAATGTGCACTATAAATTTTTACAGTCACAATTCCATTTCTTATATATGAAATTTCATTTACCTTACCAAAAGATCTGAAATAGAAGGAAGAAAATAAAAGTTTTACACAATTGTCCAATATTTTTTACTTCGATCTACAAGACAACAAGAGTGATTTAATTTTTTTTTAATTTTAAATAAAAATGAAATAAAAATTCCTTTTTTTTTCTCTCTCTCTCTTTTTTGTACAAATCTTTGGTAAGAAATATTCTACAAAAATAATTTTTGAGGCGCCTTAAAATTGTACAATATCTTCTAAATTGATTTTCACCAATTTTATTCCCATTTCTAAGGATCGTTTCCTTTTCTAAATAATTCTACGCAAAATATACAACAAAATTACCACACCTTCGGAAATAGATATTAGCATCTCTTATATAAAAAAATTCAGCAACATTTTGGTGACAAGAAGGGATTTTTTTTCCTTAATTCTAATCAAAGTAGAAATTGCATTAGAAATTTTGAAATTGTTTTAAAACTCCCTAATAATCATTAGCATTACATATTTCTTGAATAATAAAAAGCTACTGTAAGAAATGTTGCATTTTTTCTCAACTATTAGTTTGCTGATTTCATTTCAGATTAATTTTCATTTGGAATTCTTTCTGTAATGATAATAAGGCAAAATTATACAGATTAGTATTCTTCTTCTTCTTCTTCTTCTTGTGAAAATTCGGCCGCCTCGCCACCACTGAACGAGGCAGTACCAACAGGACATATTGTGGCCGACTTAGTCAGCGAGCTTGTCCCTTTCAAGTGCCATTAGAAACAACAACAACAATAAATTAACATTAATTTTATATTAAATATACATACATTTTACATCCCATATAACAATATATTAAAAAGAATAGTATAAAAAACAATATATTAGTAAGAACTAAATAAAAATTCTGAGTTTATTTTTCACATAAATTGTCTTATTTATCCTTCTTAGAGAAAATTTTAATTTCTGTTCAAAGAAATTTAAATGTCCAAAAGGCAATACTATATTCTTAAGAATAATTTTTATCTTTTTTTTGTGTGTGTGCAAATTGCTTGCATTTACATTATATAGTTTTAGTTATAATTTTTTTTAAGTTAAAATTTTAATTATCGTCAAAGAAAAAAAATATAACTATGGTCTGTGACTTTTGTAAAGAAAGACACCAACAGGTTAACAACCAACTTTTTTAATCCCGTACATTTAACAGAATTATCAACAGAAGAATTCTATTTGCAATGCTATGAATTCTGTTTGTGTATACATTAGCAAAATCAACAATCAAATTTCAGATTTTTTAAGGCTTTAAAACCGGTTAATCGTTTAAAAATTGAAAAAAATGACAGAAAAATTTCAAATTATAAAAAGTATTATGCTTTTCATTTTACAATTAAATTATGAATATAAAAATGTTACTTATCAAAGATATTAAAAAAAGATTTCTATTGAAGTTTTAAATGAATATTAATATTTTAAATTCATTCCAAAATGTAAAAACCAAAATCAGATTTTTTTTAAATTGTTAATAAAAATCTTCATTAAAATTATCTCCCATATAGTCATTTTATTCATGTTTTCGAAAACAGCATACAAAGATATTTATAGTCTAAAAAATAATTAAATGAAAGACACAATTTAAAAATTGGCATATAGAATCAAATAAGTATTGCTTTTTTTGTAAACGTTTTATATATTTTAATAAAATAAGCAGGAAAGACACATTTATGTAATATAAATATTATAACTTATTGTTCAATATCTTTAAAGAATAAAATTGATATTAAAAAAACTTAATGTTCCGATCTACAATAAAATTTTGTTTCCGTTATTACTGAATTAGAAGATTTCAGCTTGCGCCATCTGGTTATCTGGAATGAAACTGATAAGCACCTTAAATAGTGACTAGTCAAATTCTGAAGTAGGAATTTAACGACATTTATTGGTTAAAACGGATTGCTGCAATTTTCTCAAACGCCATTTTTTAAGTCTTATGTTTTCCAATTATCATTGCCATTTACAGTTACCAGGTTTTCCTTCCAAAACTGTAAACCAAATTAATCATAGAGATAATAGAAGATTGTATTAGATAAAAATTTCTATATATTGTTACAACTTTTCCTAGAATACTTCGGAATTTATAAAAATTATGTAGCATTTTAGGTCTAATAAAAATACATTTAAATTCGATTAAAATGCAATAAACTTTATTAATAATTTTTACAAAGCTATTTTTTGCAATCTTTTTAATATCTCAAAAAACAGATTGTCTTTATTCTGGAAATATGATTCTACATTTTATAAGAAATTGTATGATTATTATAACATATTTTTAGAATTCAAATAAAGATTCTACTTTCAGAACTTTGATTATAATTGTAGAAAGTATGTCATCTCTTATTTTTTCTTTGAAAGGTTTTGCCTATTCGAATCCATGTATGAACCAGAAATTTACTTTTAAAAGAATCCAATTTCGTTTCTTTAAGATTCTATTTTTCTTTTATCTATTTTTTATTTATTTGAAATAAAAAAGAAGTTCCTTTTCTACTACAAAACAAAGAGTATAATCAATATTGAATAATTTATAATATTTAAAGATTATATATTAAGATCATTTATCATATTTCTTGATTTCTTGCCAGAATACAAATCAATAAACTAATTATTACAATTTATTTAAAAATATGTTAGAATTATGTTCTTTAGAAAACAAAAGCCCCGATTCTAAACCTCTCAAAATTTGTAATATGATTAAATCTTTAAGAAAATATCTCCTTCAATTATTTCTGCAAAAATTTAATCTTCTAAATATCGATAAATGTTTTTGTTTTTAAATTAATGATGTTCTATAAATCAGATGAATTATTCAAAACTAATTACTCTAATTCACTGACTAAGAGATCCATTCCATGTTGCCAATAACCTGGTAATTTTTTAAAGAAGATGTCATTGTTATATACGTTCTGATTTGTCATCTATAACTACGAACTTGGAAAAAGTGTTGTACATGGAAATATGTGCACACTTTTCCTGTATATTTTAATATTGAAATGATTTCCAAATAATTCAAATTTTGATCTTAAAAATATGGCAATTCAACAATCATTTTCTTGTCAAGTGGACTGGCCTGCTTCAAATTAATCAAATTCTTCATAATAAGTCCAGTATTATTCTTCTAAAACAATACATTAATATAGCTAAGCTTATAATAAGCACAAAAGGGTACAACATGTTTCTGAAAATGAAAACTATAGTTCCACATTTATGTGCAACAATAAATTTCATTTTAATGGGATCATTTATTGGGGTTATTCCTATAGAAATAGTTCTTTCAAAATGACAGGAACCATTCTGCAAATTTTCACTGATTATTGTTTCCAGAACTCACAATTACTCTTCTTTCAAAACTTCATGACCCGCGGTGGCCTGGTGGTAAGGTCTCGGCTTCAGAACCGGAGGGCTTCAAGTTCGAGACCCGATTCCACCGAAGAACTGTCGTATAAGCGGGTCTGGTGCACGTTAAACGTCCTCACGCTGGTGTGAAGAGGAGGTTTCCAGCTCAGATGTCATCCTCCTCATCTGACCACGGTTCAAAATTACGAGGTCCGTCCCAAAATAGCCCTAGTGTTTACTTAAAACGGGATGTTAATATAACTAAATAAAACTTTATATAGAGATTAATCCCGAATTCGTTCCTATGCAATAAACGATTGTTGAAATATGTTCCAACCTTTAATGTTTATACCATGAATTCAAGATCCTTTTGTATATATAATAATACATGCATAAAAGTTGTATACTAATAAATATGTAACAATGCTTGCATGTGTAAGTATCACCAAAAAAAATGAAGTAAGCATTTATATCCTTAAATATTAGACATATACTCCCTTTTACAGAGATTCATTAAATAAGATACACATTTGTATGCATACACTTTGGCTTTTGCAGAGATATATTATAAAAAATTTATATAAGGTACCCAAACTATAAAATTTTCAATTTGTAAAACGTTCTTTGTATTTACATAAAGTTTCAAGTTTCTACCTACAATATTTCGAAAGACATGAAAAGCCAGATCTTTTGATTTAAATCATTTTTTCTTATCTCCAATTAATGTTTGAAAGAGTCTATCATCTTATATTTCATAAGTAATACATAAATTTTACAATGAATTATTAAAAGGAATAAACTACTAATATAAAACAATAATTAATTCTTTTTAAATTTTAAAATGGTCAAATAAAATATGAATTAAGAAATTCGCCATGAGCAAGTTTTGTAAATATCTTCGATACCTGTGCAAAGTTGCAAACTTCAAAAAATACTTGCGTACACGTACTTTAAAATTACTTACGACATAAATCATTAGCAAATCCAAACTTTCTTTGCCATGGACTTACGTCATTTCTTATGAAAGTTTAATATCAGCCACACAACAGTTCTGTTTCTCAAGTTTTTCTTCCCTTTATTATCAAATCGAAGTTTCAATTGTCGACCAATCAGAATAAACAGGCGAATGCGAGATTAACAAATTTGTTTAAATTCACGACGATTAGATAGTACACTCATAGACAAATATTTGAATATGACTGTTTTTATATGCGAAATAAATTTGCATTTCTGAAACAAATGTTTCAATCTAAATGTGTGATAAGCCCTCCTAACTTAATCATATCTATTTTTAGACAGAAGCTTGAAACTTTTTATGAATTCTAATCAATGTAAAATAAGCATTTTAATATTTACATTTTTACATTATGAGGGCAATGTGAAAATATGAATTTTTTATAACTTTTATCATCACTTTTTTTTGTATTTAGAAGAAAAATAATTAAAAAAACTCTTAATGTGACGATTTGCTGCAAAATCTTCCAAAACGTTCTACAAAACAGATTATTAAGTCTGTAGCTAATAAAGTTTGTCATTATTCTGTAATTACTTTTTCAATTGCTTTTGCTCACTAAAAAAGGAAATTTTAATAAGAATTTTAAATAAAAAAAATTCAAAATGTTAAAATATTTCCTCAACAACGCCGAAACGTATTAACACTCAAAAAATAATCATTTTAAAATTCAAATATTAACTACCATGTGATCTAATTTTAAGTCTTGTCAATTTTTTTCTCTAATTATTATAACTTTTCAAAATATAATTGAATATAATACCAGCAATATTTTTCTTTGCTTTCTTTATTTCATTTATCTACAAGTGAGTTACATATATTCATGGTAAGCGAGAAATTATTTACTAACAGTTAAAATATCCATTTCTCCATTATCTGTACTTTCCCAAATTTATCCTCTGTTAAACCCTTTAAAGTTTTTAATATTTTGTAAAAATAAACTTATTCGCATTTAAAAAGTTAACAGTCTTATAATATATTGAACTTATTACAATCTTACCATCTCCAAAGATGAACACATACATCATAAATGTGGCCCTTGATACATCATATATTTGATTTTTAAAATTATGTTTTTGCAAAACAAAATTTTAAACGCAATAATTTTATTCATCGCAGGGACATCTGAAAAATATATTTTAGATGCCGCTGAATTGCAATTAGAGTTCAAATTCATATTATTTGTATCGAAAGAATTCGTGCATTTAGAACAATTTCTTTCAATTTCATATACTGAAAGATACAATATTTGCTTTTATTTATTTATTAAATTACTTATTTTTCTTTCTTAAAAGATTTTTAAGGAAATCTTTCGCCTTTTCCTTAATTTTTATGTTAAACAAAATTTTACAAAATGTTTTTATTAAATAGAAATTATTTCAGAAAATACATTATATTACACGAATCTTCTTCCATCATAATAATCCGAATCGAAGTTGTTTTTGAAAATGCATTAAATTACTCGTATCTTCTTCCATTATAATAATCCAAATCGAAATTGCTTTTGAAAATACATTATATTACTCGAATCTTCTTCCATAATAATAATCCTAATTGCAATTATTTAAGAAAATACATTATATTACTCGAATCTTCTTCCATGATTATAATCAGAATTTAATTTATTTTAGATAATATATTATATTACTCGAATCTTCCTTCATAATAATAATTCCGAATCAATCGAAAAAGGCTCTGATATTTTTTTCAACAGAGATTTTGTTAACAATATTTTTAACTTATTTTAAACCACAATGGTAGATGATTTGCTCTACTATTTTTATATCTTGTTCAACGAATCAAAAAGAGAAAGCCACCGATATTTTTCAAAGAGAGTTTTTGGAATCTTTCAGTGCCAGCATTTCTGAAATAAAGAGAAGTAAAGGCTGAAATATTTTGAGTCAAATACAGAATGCATATTATCTCTGAAACACTGGTATTCCAAAAAGAAATCCCTCATATTTTTTTCCTTTTAAATTCGAGACCATTTAAATCCAGATATTTTTTCGAGAAAAATTGGCTTCAAAAGATAAATGGCATCCCTTTTATTTCGAAACTGACGGATGCGCTTTCTGGTAGGATATATATCTTTGTTTTATATGTTGGGAATACTTTTACTTTTTGGTGAGAATCCTTGCCCTGAGCTTTCAAAAAATATAGACCATTTATTGCATAAGGAAAAACGAGATATGAGGAGTGTATATTCTTTGCAAATATAATATTCTAAATATCGAAGCAGAAAAACATCTTTGCAATATTTAGTGGAAGGAAGTTACCATTCTTTGTGAATATTTTTCCCTTGGTGCTAGCATTTATTTTTCTCAGCTTCAAATTTTTTCCAATCACATATATCACTTTTTCATATTGATAAAATAAAATCATTTAATTTAAACTCAAAATAAATATCCTATTTAAAAAAAATCAGATTTCTAAAAAAAACCTTTTTTTTGTGTGTGTGTGAAAAAAACGTTTCTTTTTTTTATGTTGATTTCCTTGAGAATTATCTGTATTTAGCGCGTTATCATTTAGAAAGAACAGCGAAACGATTTTCTAGAACGCAAACATATTGCACTCTTAGACACCATCGGAAACAGAGCTTATTTAAGTTAGATAAACTTTGAAATTCGATTTTAACCAGTGCCTATTTTGAGGCGAGTTTTTAATTTGAAGATATTATTAATCGTCTGGAAACTCGCAAGTCATAAGCTTATTTGCCCGACTTCACCTTTACACTAACGTAAGGAAATTCAACCAGTGATTGGATATTTAGTTAGCTCCATTTCCATTTAAAGAGTTTTTTTTATTTAATTGTACCTTCACTTTGATAATTCGAGCCTGAAGCTGAGATCTTACCAACAGAAAGGTTTTCACACCATATTATAAAAATAAATACATTCCATACATTGAAATTTATTTTTTAATTCGATATGTTATTTTTGATTGAAAACAATTATTACCCATTAATATAAGAAATTTTAAATAGTTAGTAAGTATTGTTATATTATCGTAAAATAAATTGGTAAGAGAAAACAACGGAGCTTTCCATTTTTATTTGATATGTTACCAATTTCCAGTAATTTACATGGAACTTTCATATGGTATCTTACCAATTCCCCTTACTTTACATGGAACAAAATAAAACTTAAATCTAAATATCAAGAGAATTTTTTTTTCATTCAGAATACTTTCATTAAAAAAATATTTGTATCTTTGATATTGAATGTTCATTATCTTCAAATATTCTCGAAATATTACTCATTTAGAAAATGATGTAAGTATTAAAATATTGATAATTAACTAAGAAATTCCTTCAAAATATTCCATTTTAAACCTTCCTTAAGATCTGTACATATGCTTCATAATTATTAAACCATTAAGATTGCATCCTCTTTGGATAACGGACTTTCACCTGCAAATGCTTTAGTCTTTAAATTTTCTGTACCAATTCAAGCATTATCATTATTGTTATTGTTGTTGTATTATTATTGATTTCTTAGTTGAGCAAAGGAGAAAGTAGATAATCATCTGTCAATTAAGAAATAACCAAACCTTAGTAACAATAGAAAATTATATTGAATGCTATGAAAAAGATTTGACATAATAAAGAGTAACAAAAAAATATTAATGAATAAATCTATTTTTCTTATCTTGATGAAAATTATAAACAATTTCTCTGCCATTCGTGTTTAATAAAAAATGTTAAGCATTTAATTCTTTCAATGACATTAAATCTGAATATAAAATATATGTTTCAGGTATATATATATTGTTTTGTTAAGCAAACATCCAATTTATCAATTTATTTTCTAACAGAACAGAAAAAGAAAGAATAAAATTCATCAAATACTGGGGAAATTATTTGTAGTATTTTTTATAACTCTTAAACATGTTCTGAAAGTTGAAGCAATACCCTGATTAAAGCAGATGTACTTATAAGAAAAAAAATTCTGAAGCCGTAAATTTAAACTTCAGTCAGACAATGAAACTCGTTCAGTCAAAATGATTCAATACAACTGAATTTTTCCATTTTGTCGGCTTAAGATGGTAAATCCTCATGCGGACTGGGCTTTCATTGTCTGTGTAAATAGTTCAAAACTCTTCAGGCAAGATTTTAGCAACATTTCTTTTAGTAAAACTGACTGTATAAATTGCGTTTAAAAAAATCTTTTTAACTCAAATAAATGAGTAAGTACATACTGGACGAAAATGAGTAAGGACGATCGAAATGAGCGAAAATGAGTAAAGACATATTTGTTGATGAATGACAAAGCGGAATCTTAAAGAGGAGCTTCCAAAATTCTTGATTGTGGAAAGTATCTCTATTTATTTATTTGTATTCATTTAATTTTTGAAAAAGGCATTTTGAAGAAAGCAAAAAGGTTCTTTTTTTAAAAAAATAAGAAGCAACATAAAGAAGTTTAAAGAAAATGGTTATTCTTGAGTTAACGTAGGCAAAGTTCAAGAAACGATAGAATTCAACAAAACTGCTCAAACAGTTTGGAATCATAAAAATATAATTTCAATGCTATTATATCCCATTTTTACGTTACCGTCTTTGGTATTTTTTCATTGCTTACAAATTGTTTTTACTGATAATACTATATTATATTGAAAAGTAATATTAAATTTATCGTAAAATAACAAGAATTTTATTCAAACACATGTCCAGGCATGGAAGATAATAAATATTATTCCGCTGATCGGAAGAACCGGCATTTAATTCTTTTCATTGACAATAAATTTAATCTTCATACTTGTTGTACAGTATTTGGGCAGAAGAAAATAAACCACTCTCAGATGATTGAAGATTCAAAAATTCATCAACGCATGGGAAATCTAATTTTTAAGACATATAATATTTTTATAGTATCTAAAGAGTCTGAAAAAATCTGTTTATGAAGAAGCTGTATCATTCAAAATTAAAAGGAAGGTACAGATACTGTTATGTGAATTCATAGTATCTATACCAAATAGAAATTCTAGTAAATTTCTCAGTGGGATTTTTGGCACTTTTGGACTAACTTAGAACTTTAAATAGAAAATATATTGATTGTCATCTGCAAAAAAAAATCAGAGGAATCAATTTCAGATCTCGAAATGATCACAATGCCATATCGAAATGTGCTTTGAAAGAGTTTGTTGTTGATGATTAAACATGTTGATAAGTAATTTATATTTTACTATTAGAAACTGAAAATATTATCTGATTGTTCTTTAAGATAGCATCATACCTTTTATCAGCCTACATAGGTTAGTCATATTTTTAGCCATTTCAAGAAGGAAAAAAAATGTAAGAAATTTTATGATATTTAGTTAGAAATAATTCGTAACGAATAATTTTTAATTATTTAAAGTTGATTAACAAATATTAGATTTTTAGGCATGGGATTATAGTCTAAAATATACCACAGTTTTAATCTCTGATTATATATACAGTGGCTCAAAAAATTGAGAGTACACCTTACTTTTACTTGATAAATCTGACTTTCAATATAAATAACACATTACCGGGAAGTGCAAACATGTTTTTATTTTTATACATAAAAATGGTTTAATTTAGAGAAAAAATAAAGAAAAATCAACGAAAAACTTCAAAATTGAAAAGTTTCAGAAGCATTTTATATAAACATACGTAGAATTTTGAATCAAAAAATTGAGAATACGCCAATGAAATTTTTGCAATATCACGCATAGAAACAAAGTGTCACTATTAAGTTGCATGTCTTTTGGTTCTTAAAATGGCCCCTAAACGTCATGGTACCGATTCGACCCATTTTTGGTGGTATTTGAAGATATTTTACCCCATTCTTCTTGCAACACTTGTTTTAAATGAGTTTTGTTTCTAATTTTGTGTTTTTGGACCATTGCTTCGAGTGTGGTCCACAGATATTCAATAGTATTGATGGCGGGGTACTGTGGTGGTGTGTGTAACTGCTGTTTACAAGGAAAAAGACATCATATTTTGACGTTACGTGCATTCTGTTTGGGGTAGTTGTCCTGCTGGAAAATGGAATTTTCATCTAAATCCAAATTTTTATCACTTTCCTTTAAATTGCTGCGACTATATGGTTCATCCAACTTGTTTCAGAAACTTTTCAAATCATAGGCAGAAGTGTAGGTGCTGAAACTGTGCGAAATGCCATAGACACGCTGGATATAAAAGTCGCATTGTTAGAGAGAAACCGTTCATCAGCTTGCAAATTCAGAAAAAGCATTTGAAGTTTGCAAAAACTCATCAATTGAAGACTAATAACCTATGGATGAAAGCTATATTTAGTAATGAAAGAAAACGCAACATTTTTGGCAGTGACCGCCGTCGTATTGTACGGTGAAAGACTAATACTACTTTGAATCCAAAAAATTTACGTCCTACAGTTAAACATGATGGTGACTCCGTCATGATGTGAGGTTGCATGGCTTCATCCGAGGTAGGAAATTTAATTTTTATAGATGGCATTATAAACGGTATGGTTTTCTTGAATATACTTCGCAGCAATCTAAAGGAAAGTGTTAAAAATTTGGTTTTAGATGGAAATTCCTTTTTCCAGCAGGACAACGACCCCAAACAGAATGCACGTAACGTCAAAATATGATGTCTTTTTCCTTGTAAACAGCAGTCATACACACCACCACAGTATCCCGACATCAATACCATTGAATATCTGTGGACCACATTCGAAGCAGTGGTCCAAAAACACAAAATTAGAAACAAAACCCATTTAAAACAAGTGTTGCAAGAAGAATTGGGTAAAATATCTTCAGATACCACCAAAAATGGGTCGAATCGGTACCATGACGTTTAGGGGCCATTTTAAGAACCAAAAGACATGCAACTTAATAGTGACACTTTGTTTCTATGCTTGATATTGCAAAAATTTCAGTGGTGTATTCTCAATTTTTTGAGGCAAAATTTTACGTATGTTTATTTAAAATGCTTCTGAAACTTTTCGATTTAGAAGTTTTTCGTTGATTTTTCTTTATTTTTACTCTAAATTAAACCATTTGTTATGTGTAAAAATGAAAACATATTTGCACTTCCCGGTAATAAGTTATTTACATTGAAATTCGGATTTGTCAAGTAAAAGTAAGGTGTACTCTCAATTTTTGAGCCACTGTATATATGAATGCGTGTATGTATAAAGAAAAGCAAAAATGCATCAATTTTTATATAAAATAGACATTATATCAACATTTCAAATTTTGGAATACTTTAGAATAAAAAATATTAGTAATATAATTTATTTTTCTGGTTTTTTTTTAATCTGATATGTTTAGTAATTATATTCACTTAAAACTGTAAAGATCCAATGCTTACTGATATATATAATAATCAAAAACTAATCTGCTAAAAATATATTTCATTCTTTACTTGTACTAGTTTTAAATTAGAATTTTTTTATAATTTGAGCTAATAATTAAGTCGTTAAATTCAAAATTATGGGATACATCTTTATATATATATATAGATAATCTGATTTAGAATGGAAAAAAGTATCGAGAGTCACTATTTTTTTTTTCCTTTCTGTCTTTTCTGAAAAATGATAAGGATTATGATGTCTTTAATTAAAATGAAATAACAACACTTTGAAAGTTTAAGTTATTGAAATGACTTTTATTATTCAACATTTTACATTGTTTATCTAAACCGCAAGGTACAATCATTACTGTTATTAGAATATCACCATTGTTTTGCTCTAATTTACATTTATTTGGGAATTATCTAATGAATGATGTTATCAATTAAAAAATTACTGAATATTTCCATTCATGTACTAATCAAAATAATGTAATGAAAAGTTAAGTGAGAGCTAATGAATTTCAAACTGTTCCATTAGGCTTTCACTATACAAATAAGTAATGTTAAAATCTAATTCATTAGAATGCTGCAATAAATGTTCTAAAATAAGGTTAGATGATTTATAGTATTTAGAGATTTTTTTTGAATAAAAACATAGAAAGGATAATAATTTTTTTCTCTTTAATCATTTATTTATTTGCTATATATTTTTCAAACGCAATTACAACAAATCACAATTTATGCATTTCTCATTTATACGTCGTTTCCGTATTCATTTTTAGGCATGTAATGATGAAGTACGCCGTTTACTTCATTTATACAACGCAAAGTTTTCATTATAAATAATTCGTAACTTCTTTTCAAATTTAAAAATTTTTAGCTATCAATTATTATTTCTCCACTTCTATTAAAAGGAAAGAATTTCTTCAAAAGAAAGAGTGATGAAATTTATTTATTTCATGTCATTTACAAATGGACAGCAGGAAATTGAGCATTGATATATCTGGAAAAATACCAACTTTGCTTTTTATAGGTCAATGTTTTTTCCATCTTTAATGCTGTAACTTTTTGCAGAATGTGAGTGTGGGTTTTTTTCCACCAAATTTTAAGAGCAGAAAATACTTTGGTATGGAAATTGTAAAAGAAATTCAAAAGCATCTTCCATAGAGTACTTACCGCAACTTGGACCTCAAAGCATCACAGTAAAAATTAACTTGGATGAACAAATTTCAAGCGATAAGTATTATCTTCCTAACATGGAATTAAACCAGATCTGAAAAAAATTAATGATTAATTAGAGGTAGAATTCCAGATCCAAAACCAAATAAATCTGATATTAATAATGAATGTGATATGGAAGAAAGAAAGGATGAAATTGAAAATAAATTTGAAGAAGACAGAAGTGTCATTTTTATATTTATTTTAGCTTTTATAGCTTCATTATTATTTCCTAATTATTCACATTTGGTGAATGAGTAGGAAAAAAAAGTGTCTGGTACTAATTAAAGCGAAGTATGAAAAAGTTCTTCGGCCTCTCTTTAAAGACTCTATAGGCTCCATTAAAAAATTTCGAAATCTCAATTTTTTTTCAAATACTCGTCTAAATAAAGTCGATTGATAATGACGTACTTAATATTCACAATTATTTATGAGGCAATGATTAATAATTTTTTAATTAAATGTTTGATTTGTTCTGATAAAATCAGAAACATATAATTAGTATTCAAACTATACAAAAACGGTATGATTTTTTCATTTTTATAATAAAAGTTTGATTTTATTTAATTACTTTTAATTAAATTAATTAAAAATTAATTACTTTAATTAAATTGAATTTAATTTTAAATATTATCTGATAATATGAAAGAAATATACAATCAGGGGGAATGGTCTCCCTAAAACTTTCTCGTATCCTCTTTAAAAAATTTGTCACAACTTACATGTCATTACGTACAATAGTTGCAAAATATTAGCTTTTGGAATGAATTTTTCATTTTTACTGAATTTATCACCTTATGTTTGGCGAATTATTTGGCGATGAAACTCTGGAATGAATTAATAGTATGCAAAAATTGAATTTGTGTTTTAAGACACATTTTTCTAAATCAATTCAAACAAAAATTTGACACAACACTCCACTTGCAGTCACAAAATCCCATACGAAATTTGATATATTTAAGCATTTTTGAACTATCGTGTTTATATGTTTCTAAAACTACAGACATTCGGATTGTCAATTCCTGTTCAGTTTTGGTTAAACAGTGTTTACATAATAGATGTTAAGTCTGTGTACCAAATTCTATTTATTTTTATTATCGTGTTAACTTATTTTCGAAAAGCTGGACAGATTTTTTAATTAGATAGAAATCTGTAAATTTGATGCAATGACCATAAATCAAATTTCAAACGTCTAGCTCAAAGCGTTTTTGTGTTATCTTTGATACAGACAGACAGACGAAGGACGGAAAAATGTGTTTTTCGAATTCAGGGAGATCTGAAACATAAAATTTCATTGCAATCTCGAATTTGTATTTTTTTTTTTTTTTGGCTATTACTATACTTTCTTTGTGCTACGTATACGAGAAAGTAAAAAAAAAAGGTCAAAACTATTACTTTTAAATTAATGTAACATTAAATTTGTAATGATCAAGAAGTTTCAATTATATTCATTTTTTTTTTCATTTCATCACTCCATTTAATGCAGAATCCTTCAAAGAAATAAAATGGTACTTTCTGTTATATTTAATTTGTATATTAAATGAATATTTGGTTTGGCCGGCGTCCTGGCATAGGGGTAGCGCGTCTTCCCCGTGATCTGAGCGTCCTGGCTTCGAGTCCCGATTAGGACATTGTTCTTCCTCTGTTCTACCTGTGAGATGCGTGAATGTGCCCCCCTATAAAAAGGGGTTGTTCAAGCGAATGTGATGCGTGAGTAGCTAAGTCGTACTCTTGGCCCTAGTTGGCGCTACTAAAAAAACAAGAGGCGCTCCCCCACCGGCTTAAATTGCTGTCTTCGTAACAGCGGGCTTGTCCATGACAAGTGCCATAAGAAACAACAACATATTTGATTTAAAATATATTCCACCAATGTTCATTTATAAACACATTCAATTCTTATAAAAAATTAAAACGCAGAGATAAACCGGCTTTTCGCTCTAATTTTAATTTTCATAACGTCGGTGATTGCCATAGTGTATTTATTTTAGAATTTTTCTTTTGTTTCGTTACTGGTTTTCTAATGATACTTATGTGGGAAAAAGAAAATATTTTGCAAATGGCTTACTTAATTTAAAACGGAACTATATTAAAATGAAGTTGCTGTTTTGAAAAGTAGTTATTGTACTGAAAGTTGATTGGTCTGATTATTACGATACCAACGATATTTGTTTACGAGCCTTTACTCTATTTAATTGCTACTCTCCATATACATTGAAATTAACAGCAAAGGCAATGAGAATCTTTATTCTGTATCCGCTCAAGGAATCCCTAGAATAGTTCATGATTATTGACTATATCTTCTCAATATCGTAATCATAGATTATTATCATATCAGATTAAAAGCTCCATTGTAAATAATATAGTGATGTAATTGAAGCGTTTTCACAAAAATACTATTTCACTTTCTTTTCATATTTATCTAGTTAAATGTAATGCATTGTGATTTTGCTTAGTTACCTGACTTTTCTTCAAATTCGGTTTATTACTGTTTTTTTTTTAATTCTTGCATTTAATCCTTGTATCATGTTTATTTAAATTTATAATATATATATATATATATATATATATATATATATATATATATATATATATATATATATATATATATATATATATATATATATATATATATATATATATATATATATAATATTTCTTTTCTTTTCGTTTGGAGTTAAAAAGAAAATATAGTAACTAAAATACACTGACAAAAGCAAATGCAGTTAAAGATTGAATAACTACTTTTCCCACTTCCTACACTACTTCCTACTTTCAGAAAGGAAGGATTGAAATAAAATTATATTTAATTCTCTGAAAGGTGAAAGGAGGCTTTTTCCATGAAGCATAAAGCATTCAATCTCTGTTTTTGTTTTGACTTAATGGTCAACATTATTTTGTTAATCTAATATAACAATACTGGATTGACATAATTCAACAGAAATCTATAAGTTGTTTTTTCCTGTATCTTAAATTACACTAATTTCTTTCTCTTATGTTTTTAAATATCATGGCATTAGTTTCATGCTGTTTTTTTTTTTCTCAAAGGACCCAGTCATTGTCTAATGAACTCACATTTACATATTATAGTAATCTCAGGGCTTTTTATTGTCCTACCCGTAACTCTTTCTTCCATCAAATGCTTTTTCAGCTCGTTAATACAAGATTTAGTTGTTAGATATACAGAGAAATATAATTCATGTTCATACGTGTTTCATGACACATTATATAAATAGATATCATATCAAAATCAGGAAAATCATCAAATAGTTGAAAGACTTATCCTTAAAGTGCGTGTCCCGTTTAAAAAAATATTTTTGTATTCTACAATATATTTTTGGTAGTAGGTAAAATATAAATTTGGTGGGATTTATTTTTTACATTTTTATCTTATTAAAAGAAACAGAACAAAATTTTGCCTCATTAAACTATTATTATCCTACTTTGTTTCTTGCTTCTTTTTCTACAATTCAATCTGGTTTTTCCTTTTTTTAATAAGTATACCACAATGCTCATAAAATTTACCAAGGAATAAATTCTTGGGAGAAATTAGATATTTCTGTAACCTGAGTTTTTTCTATTTATTTATTTAGACACGAAAATAGTAATGAATGCAATCTTTTTTTCTTTTTTTTACACATCCCATTAAGGCAGGAGACATCTAGAAAATAATAAAAGACAAAAATATCTCGACGCAATTTAGTACTATATTAGATGGAAAAATTGCCATACAAGCTTCTTTTGAACATGAAAAAAAGCTGTTGCTTAAGGATTTCTTCATCTCGAAGAAAAAATGGCACATTTTGGTTTCTCTCCAAATAGTTTCCTTTGTGCATATCTCAAGTTTAGACATACTCTGGGAGAAAAGAATCGCTTTTGAATATCATTTGATGAAAAAAAATCTACAGAAGTGTGCGACTATTTGCTTTTTTTTTTTCACCTTCCAGTTTTTGAAGACATTATTTTCTTGTAGAAATCTGAAACTTCAAATTCCAGAACTTTTTATCTCTTCCGCGTCAGTAACCAAATCGTTCAGTTTGGTAGCTTATCCAATACAGGGCAGATAAGAGACGGTGTAGTTTTCTTTCGTTTCAAGCACAATTAAATTATTTTGAAGGGATAAAGTATATATTCTAAGTTTCCATTATAAAAAAAGATCACTTTAGTTTTACGTTCTATTCGTATTCATATCATATAAAAGGATATTTATTTTATAATATCGCAACTAACCTAAGTAAAAATATTCTGAAAAATATTATTCCGTGCCAGTGAAAAAGTTTTTTGAATGCTTTTGTATACATTTATTTTATCTAATCTCTTTCCCTTGAAAGATATAAATACCATTTTTCATCAGCTCAACTTTACAGTAAGCAGTTCTCTCATAATCAGTTCCCATGATTATGTGGATAAGAGATTGTCGGATAGATAAGTAAGTGCTCATTTTTCCAGTGTGTAAAGTAATGCTGTAAGGCCCAATAACCTTAACTCTAATGATGTGGCATATCTACTATAGAAGAGATTGCATTATGGACGTTAATACCTTTTAGGACTCAACCTTTCTTTCAGCCACAATACTCTTGTAAAGATTGCCATTCGAATAACCCTTATTCTTCGGCAAGGCAAAAGTAACTTCAGTGATTCCTTTTAAAGTGTGAATATTTTGAAGCTGTTTGAGTATTTCAAAAATGTGAGCATGAAAACTAAAATTAATTAACACAATAATCATAACAACACAGAAAGTTATTTCTTCATAGGAACATAATGGGATTTACTGAATAAAAGACATTTTTCCATCAAAGTTCTTTGGGGATTCCTTGCAGAACATAAAACATAAAGTTATAAATTTCAATTTTTTTTTTTTTTTTCAAATTTTATGAAAGATTTAAAAATGAAGTTTTAATTCAATTGTTTTGTTTTTTCTTAATCACAACTTGAAATTCTAAACTCAATTTAAGTAGTTTTCAGAAATCTGCGTCTCTTAAATAAGACTTAAACAGAAAAATTAGACAAGAAGGAATTTCAAGTGTATCCAATAATACAGTAAACAATATGTTCATATAATCAAAATAACAATTGTATTTTAAGTAACTCTGTAAGTTTCTGTCAGCAAAATTTCTTTTATTTTATTTCCATTTCAAAAGTGATAACTCTTTTTTTCATTTTTTTTTCCAATATATTTTTTTTATGGACTACTTTTTTTGTTAAAATTACAACAGATATAAATCCGAATAGCATATTTTAAAAAATTTCACTCCATCAGTAATCCACCAGTTTCAATTAATAAATAGTCCCAGGGTTCTCAATAAATTTTGTTTCAAATTGAATTCAGTAATGCTATACAAATAACATCATTCTTTGAAATATTAATGTAATCAAATGAATCAAAATGAACATAAAAAATCATTTCCCATTTTTTTTAATCATTTAGTTCACCTCTCTGTCCATATTTATTTTGCTTGATATGTCTTTTTGGTTTAATTACAAATTTTTTTACATATATTTCCTACATTCAAATCCCATTTAATAATTAACGAGAAAAAAGGAAACAATTAAGGTTAAGAATTATGCAAAGTAAACTGCCATATTTTATCATAGCTAGATCATAACTTACGTCTCGCATTTCATCCATTTATTGGTTCGCTTGTATTTATGTTTTCAGCGGAGACTAATGAGCGTGGATGTTTGCATCGATTAAATGAAATTAGTTTTATTTTTGTGAGGAATAATTGATTTACATACTCTTCCTTTCTTTGTTCTTTGCAATGTGAGCATGATTTTCTCTTCCGAAGTAAGTGCACTTAAATCATTATTTAAAGTTTCGGCATCTCTTTATGATTAATCTGATAGGAATCTTACTAGGAAGAAATCTTGATTAATAATTGATGGAATTTATGCTCAAATATAAGAAAAAGGAAAGCCTCTGGCACTGAAAATTTATGATCCGAGAATTTTTAAAGTGATGAGATTTTATTATACGGTATAAAATGAATAATGTCGCGAAATTTTCTTTGTATTAATTTTTGTGAATAATTAAATTCTTCCTACATTATTCGAAGAATTTTTTAATTATAAAATATAAAGTAATATTTATCCATTTTTAATTGATATTTATGCAAAAATTTAATGCATCGTAAAATAATATTTTAGAATTTAATTTTTTTTTTAAATTATTTTCAAGAATTTGTTTTCAAAATTTGACCTTTTTTCGAATAACCTTAATAAAAAAGGAATGACCGGAATGATATGTCTTTCGGTAAATATAGTATTATCAATTAAATTTATTTTCGGTAAATATAGCTATTGATGTATAGGCGAAAGGATGAAGCAAATATTTTGGATTAACACAAAATTTTTACGAAATAAAAGAATCTTAGAATAAGATAATAAAAATTTTGAGGAAATTTGATATTTTTTTTTTAATTTAAAAAAAGGTTTAATTTTATACTGATTTTTATTGCACTTTTTTATATAATTCCCAGACAGTATTATAAACTAAATGTATGTATGCCAAATTTTAAGATTTGTATTCTGAATAGCATTTTAGTGATAATGCTTTAAAAAAATGAACATTTTTGAAAAAATTATATTTTGAGTAAAATGTGTTTAAAGTATTTGTTTTAAATATTCAATGAAATAACAAAAAAATTCTTCAAAACTGATAGGCAATTTTTTTAACGCAATTCACCCTTAATTTAAATATTGTTTTATCTTTTCCTTACTCCAATAAGTATATTATACAAAAAGCGAATTATCTGCGTTGCTTCAAAAGTCAAAAATTAAAATGACCATCCAAATTACATTGAACTGTAAAATGTACCTCAAAATTTATGGAATTGTTTATAAGGATTTCACATAGCTTCCCACGAAATAAAAATAGCTTTCTAATAATGGATACAATTTCTACAAACTATTTTATTAACTGTCTCCAAATGAAGATGCTACGTTTAAAAGGGCTAATCTAACGAAAGTATTACATTACTAACTTTAACATAACAAAATTGTCCGCCAGATATAATAATGAAATAAAGATACTACTACAATACAAAATGAGATAAGTATGAACAAGATTATATGTAAAATTTCTGCTTACATTACAAACTGCTGCATTAAAAAGGTCAAAAGATTAATTTGTCGGAAGTAATTGTATCAAATCCTCTTTGTGTATTTTAACTAAATGAGCACAGATAATTAAAATACAATCTATATTAATACATTTATGTCAATGTTCGCTAATATTTATTTTCTTACAAACGAGTGAATTGAACAAAATCATTCCCATCAAAAGATACTATCTGGTTTAGTTTATTCAAGTATCAATCTGCTGTTAACTGTAATACTTCCAACAATATTTAACTGAAAGAATGTAATGGGAAGGTCCGACATTCCTGCAGTGCTGATGATTTGACGCTACTGGTTTGATTAATCATCAGGGATTAGTTCTCTAGTATTCTTTCGCTGAGAAGTCATTTCTTCTTCTTTATCCATTATGGACAATCATTAATTAATATATCTTCGTCTATACATTAAAACTCAGAACTAATAATCCTAAAAGCATAAATCATGAAAGAGCCTGTTATTTTGACATAGTAGATTAAAATTTTGGTGAGTCAAAAAATAGATTATGATAACATTTAAAATCTTCGGGGAGGGAAAAAATTAAAGAATAATAAATCGTTAATTCAATTTCGTAATAATATTTCATTAAAGTCTATATTTTTTTAAAATTTTATGCAATTTTTTTAAGTTGTTAATTCTTTCGTTACGGATTTTCTTTCTCATCTGCTGCTCGATTATTTCTTGGCTATACCATGAATGAAACAATGCATTATTATGAACATTTTTTAGGGTTGTTAAATATTTGAAAAGTTCATTTTACCAAATTTTCGTTAACTTTATGCTAAAGATCTTTCTACTGCTACAGTCCTGTCATGTTTTGTATGTAAATATTGCAAATTCAAGCATGATTGTAATGTAATAATACCTTAATATCAATTCATTTTGCTTTGATCTAACTTCGGGAATTAAATGTATCATCACAATGTTCCTATTGTGCAATTAAAGGCGGAATTCATGTCCTAGAAGTGAGAGATAAGCTAAAAAATTCCCATACAACATCTCAGATTGAATTCCTAAGATTGAAATAAAGATTTATTCGAACAAGAGAAAAATGGAGTCATTAAGATCTGAAAAACAATCTCTCGAGTTTATTGACAGTGCAATTGTTCCTAACTTTTTATCAACTTGTCCAACATTCTCATCAAAAACCCAAATACCTCTTAAAATACATCAAAGCACATGTTGATTAACATACTAATAAGCAGCTGATAGATAAAAACAGCCAAAGGATCCATGAACAAAAGCATTTTAGTGGAAACTCTAAAATTTCAATTCAAACTGAAAGAGCACCTAAAGGTGATATTTTTGAGGATATGGAAAAAACATTGTTACAGTGAAAAGGCTACCTATTTGTTTATAAAATCCTCAAAGCTGTCAATCTAAAATCATTCTCCTGGACACATGAAGAAAAACGTGTTTGTCACAGGACATGGTACATATCCTTCTTTCCTACACCGTTTATATTTACCAAATTGCAACTTTTCTATATGTGGAGAAGTTGGCAGTATTTTTCACTATACGATATTTCATACTTTCACTCTTTCGTAGCATTTTAAAAAAGTCTCAGCTGATTGAAAAATCATAAGTATATAAAACTTACTAGCAATCCATCATCAAGTTAAAGAAAAAAATCTTCTTCTGTCTTCTTTCCCTTCACATTCATCCTAAACTGATAAGGAACGACGTATGCTCTAGAAGGAGATGTGACATATCATATTATTAGTATCTAATTAACTTGTTAACGACTTAAAACTTTTAATAAAATTATTTAAATGGTAAATGCTTCTAGGAAAAACTAAAATTTCTGATTAAACTCATAAATATGTTTTTTAAAGACTAAGGCATATATAAAAATATAATTAAAAGACGAAAAAATTATCCTCTGTTCTAAAAATAACATTTTCGGATCACTATTCTTAAATAATTCATTTCCAAATTTAATAGATTTTTTTTAATTGATTTTCGAAATCTTACACTACAGAATAAAAAAACAAATTACATTTTTCATTTGTTCATCACATTTAAAAATTATTAATTATTATTTTTTATAATTAGCTTTCCTATATTTTTCTGCTATCTGCTTGATAAATTTCAAAGCAGCCAAGTTAAGTAAACAAAAAATTTTTTAGAATAATTATTTATCATTATATTTTGCCTTATTATTTACTTTTCCAAAAGGCCGTCTAAGTTATAATTTAAAAATCCGTCCTGATGCTAAAAAGAGAATGTTCTTTCTCGAAATAAAGCTTTCAGGCATTTGAAAAAATTTCCGAGATACTGCAAGAAAGTTCCAGAGTTTCATAGCCGAATCAGACGGAAACGAAATATGTATGAATCTGGATAATTTTTTTAAATGTTAGGGATATATTTTTAATTAAATATTAAAAACACCACTCTTAATAATAAATTTATTTACAATTTTATTATTAAAACTATAATTTCAGAAAGTTAACTTAAAAATTAAATGTTATTATGATCTATTTTTATCGTAGTTTTAATTGAAGAGAAAGAAAATATTGTTTTTTAACTTGCTGAACTGTTGTTGTTGTTTCTTATGGCACTTGCCATGGACAAGCCCACTATTACGAAGACAGCGATTTTAAGCCGGTGGGGGAGCGTCTCTTGCTTTTATAGTAGAAACATCTAGGGCCATGAGTACGACTTTGCTGCTCACGTATCTCTCATTCGCTTGCACAACCACTTTTTACATGAAGGCACATTCACACATCTCACAGATGGAACAATGAAAGAACACCCATGCCCAAACCGGGACTTGAACCCAGGACGCCCAGATCACGGGATAGACGCCCTGCCCCTATGCCGGGACGCCGGAAATTTGCTGAACTAAAATCTACTTCTATTGTTGGAAGAAAATAAACAATTACACACTTGCTCAAGAAAGAAATAATATATAAGAATTCCATATCCAAGTAGATATAAAACTTATTTTGGGAGGGTTAAAGATTAATTAAAATTCTGTCTTGTGACTGTCTAGACTGTGATTCTGAAAAGTTGATTTATTTTAAGTAAAATGTTCGAAAAAAAATTAATATTTTTTAGAAAAAAAAATAAAAGCATTGATATTTTTAATCCATTTCATTAATTTTTATATAATTTAACTTATAATGAAAAGCAATTTAAAACTTCTACCCCTGTTAGCACAATAATAATGTTTCGATGTTTTCATGATTTTGGCCGGCATTCAGAATATCGAAGAATTTTGTGGAGATATCGTATAATATTTTGTGCTAATAGTAAATGAAAGGATAGTTTGTAGAATATCATTTTTTTCCTCTTTCTGAACCTGTGAAAAAAAAAGATAATTTCCCTTCTGTGTGTTGTTCTTAAATTGAATATTCTGATATGATTCATCAATTGTTTCCAATTGTTATGGAAAAATAAAATAATAAAAATACAACAATAACTGATCTGCCATGCCTTTTTCACCGATTCAGTATCATAGACAGTTTGAACTCATTCTCTTGCGGAAATTTTCAGGAATATTGTTACAGTTGGTAAATCATTTAATTCAGTCAAGCATTATCTATCTCACTTATAACAATTGGCACTTTTTAAAAAAGCAAATAGATTAATTATTGTTATCTGATCTATTGTTATCTGATAATTAATTTTAGTAACGAAGCAAATAAAATTATTTTGCTGCTTTAAAACTGCTCTGATAAAATTCAATTAGAAATTTTAAAACCCTTTTAGCACAAAATGCCAAAAACATTGCTGCGAAATTTTTACGACATCGGCCGGCTTTCAAAATAATAAACAACATCGCCGTGCAATATCTTGTGCTATTAGATAACCATTTCAGACGAATACTCGCATCAAAAACAAATCCTTATCATGTGATTTAATTTTTATCATTCAAATTATTTTAAATAGGACACATAATGGTAGATGTCCAAAAGTAAACATTTTCATATAATTTTGCAGAAAGTAGGTTTTGAATCAAAATTAACTGTAACATAAAATTAAAGATAATTATCAGGCATTTTGTATCAGAAAAAATAACACTTTGATGATACCACTACATTATTGCAACAAGAGCTACAAGAAGACATATTGTACGGCTTGCCATTTATCTCCTTTTCAAATAGACTGCTTTTCTTCTTTTCAAATCCACAAAAATCAAATTTATATACGAAAAAAGTAAACGAAATTTGCAATTGACAGTAATATAACCTTAAAAAATATAATTAATATAACTATTCCAGTAACATAAAAACCAAAAAATATTTCTGAATCTGAAAACAGAAAGAAAAGGTAAAATTTTCTTTAATCAAAGGGTACAAACTGAACCCTTTTGTTTCCGATATCGAATTTTTAGTCTACCGATATAAAGTTTTTTTTTAACTTTATATCGGCATACCAGATTTAAACCATTAAAAGAAAAACTAACTTCCACTTCGATGATTTCTATTTCCCAAAATTTTCTTTCATGGTATTTTACATTTTATTTCGATCAAGCATTATATTCCTCATAATTGAACTGAGCTGAAGTGCCTCGGAGAGAAATTTACCAGGCATTTCGAAAAAATGGAAAAATATTGGAAACGAAATGGAATTTTAAAAAAAAACTTTGAATGGGAGAAAAATAATGGAGCAAATAAAGTCGAATGTTTAATCAAAATTAATTAGTCTTATAAAATTTCGAAAATATATCTCAATGAATATTTTTGTCATGTCAGTATTAATACTCGAAATATTGTATAATAATTTTTGAAGGAATTGTTAATTACATTTAGGTAAATTGTAATTAACAATTTCTTAATATACATGGGAAAATTAATTGGGTATTCGTATCATATCATTATATCAACAAAGTCTTCTTCTATTAAGTTTTCAATCATTTCTTTTGTTTGAGAATATTAAATTAAACCTTAGTACTCTAAATATCTTCTTTTTCAAAAATGATTTATCTTATGGTTTTTTTAAATTAATGATATCATCTCTTCTTTCAATGAATCACTAACAAAATTTTATCAGATATTCGGATGAAATAATTTAATTATTCTTATTTGCATGAAGTTGTTTAGACCTTTTTTGAAACTCTATAAAGAATTAATAATTTGTCATATTCTTTTAACGTTATAATATATTTATATTAAATATAATCTACAAACATTAATTATCCTCGTTAATTTAATTATCATTTAATAATACTCAAGATATTTTAGGTAATACCTTTAAAAATTAGCGCGCATGTTTATTCTGAATTTTTAAATTAACATATTCCAAGCAAGTAATAAAGAATATTACTCGAGGGAATAAATAACCTAAAAATCACATTTAAGCAGGAAATCTAATTATAGATGTAATATGTTTTACCTTTAAAAAACAAATCTAATTTCAGAATCTCGAAAGACTTTATATACTAATTCTTCATGGAAATTTTCATTTCTGATCATATGTTTTTTATATATATTTTTAATTACTTATGTTGTTATTTATAGTTTTCACTCCTTTATTTTTATTCAGAAGGCCAATAAATATATCATTTGTGGAATTTTTTTAATACGTTATTCGTCTTATTCATTTATTTATTCTAAATTTTGATTCAAGCCCAAACATTATTAATAGCATTACAATAGTAAATTAAATTATCAGACATTTTTTTTTTTTTTTTTTTTTTACAAAAAGTTATGAAAAAAAAATTTTAAGTAAACACAAAAAATAAAGGAAAAATATCAGATAAAAATAAACTAATATTAGATAATCATAAAATGAACATTTAAAACCATAAGTGGTTACAGAAGAATGAAGTATTTTCAATTGCTTTTAGTTTAATCTTGATCAAACTTAACAAGTTTTGAAGAAAAGCATTTAGTATCTGGTATTAAATCTGGAATTTGTTTTTTATAATCTATAGTCAAGGAATATAGAAACGGATGAAAAAAAAAAGATAGATAAAATTTCTCCTGTGTGAATGCAAAATTTACAATAATTAGATGTCATAATATTCAATATTCTAATGCTTTTACTATAAAGGAAGCGCATGAGATTTACTTAAATCATTTTTCTTAAGAGATGATCAGAAGATTTCTAAAATCTTGAAATTATTTGCAATTTTTTTTAACATTTACTTTTCCGATATTTTGTTTATTTCTGAAGCAAAAACGCGATGTACTGCTTCAATACTTTACCACGTTTCTGTGTTCTCACTGACCGATTTCTCAAATCGATTTCCTTTATCGTGATTTAGGTGCAATCCTCCTGTTAACCGAAAATCAGACTCGTCTAATTCACAATTTGTGCGATTTAAAATTCAATTCAAGGAAAATTCAAGAATCAATAAAACTAAAATGGATTTATTAAAACAGCAATAAGAATCAAAAGAACATCATAATTAAAAATCCAAATTAAACTGGAATAACTGCGCAACGAAGCTCAAACAAATAGGAAGATTGGCACACAACTAAAATGGTTTGAAACACTTATAAGCCTTTTATAGTCCTAACAAGATTGCAATTATATTATCAATTATAAATTCAATTAGGTGGCGCCATCTGCCATTGAAAACTTGACGCAATTAATTG